>NC_136273.1:89707295-89857295 GCF_964187855.1 Myxine glutinosa | reverse complement strand
CTTTAATAATGTGCAGAGCACCCCTTCCAAGCATCAAGCACCACCCCATCACACAGTGAGCACCATCCGGTGCACCAATAAAGTGTCTATAAATCATTGTGTGGTGTCGCAGCCGGCCGATGTTCTGCCGCTGGTCTTGCCTTCGTGTGGTGCACTTGGTGTTCTTACTTCCTTAGAAAAATAAAGAAAGGCGCCAACCGCGTCCATTTCTGTATTGTGGCCGTCAGGGGCCAACTAAGAGTGGTTCACCTGTTTGGCATAGGTGCCATGTTGACCCATAGGTCCATCCATGGGTGGTGCTTGGCCGCAAAAGAACTGCGGTCCATTGTGGGTGGCCACAAACATTGCGGTCCATATGGTGTATCGATCCAAGCAGCAAGCAGCGAAAGTGCAGGCCCACAACTGCGAAGCCAGCACCTCTCTCTCCTCTCTCTCTACCCCAAAGCCAGATCCTCGGAGGTGGGAGACAAAAGAAGCAGACAAGTGAGTAAGGTGGTAAGGGCGCAAAAGTGCACGCAATGCAAGGTAATGCACACTGGGGGCACATGGGAACCAGGTGAGACAGGTACGTTCCTACCGTACGCTCCCCCCCCCCCCCCCCACCAGGTAACCTACATGGCCCCTCCCTTACCCCTTACTGTATCCACAAAACACAACACTACCCATAAACATCTACTTTACAAATCAACAAACATCCCTACTGTCTTCCCCGTTCCTCCCATATACCAAATTCGTCTTCTCTCCCTCCTAACCAATCAAATTTGCCATTTTCAACTCAACATCATAATTTGCCATCTCCAACTCAACATCATAATTTGCCATTACCAATTCATCATCAGTCCCTCCTAGGGAGGGAGAGATGGAATCACCCCAATGTCTCATCCACGTCGTGATGCGTCTCACAAATCCACAGCAATCTCATTTCCTGCAACAAACAAAGAAAACACAGGTGTGGAGTCATCATCATCACCACAGGTAAGTGGCTGCGTATGGTGCGACAGGTTCATCAATCCTAACTATTTCCTAAGTGACTTTAACAACTTTACACTACCCGGGGTCTTTCTCCGGCCAAACCATTGGCCCTCTTACACTATGGATTCTAAAAACCAATTCCCATTGGCCAAACTGTGGTGCTCTTCAATTTGGGGTCTCACTCCCCCGATTCATCTCCCGGTGCCCTCGCACAATTTCTGGGCTGTGGCGTGTACCTCTCCCAGTGGGTCTACCCACCTGCACACCTCCACCACTGCAGTTGCCTCCGAGCTTACCTGCTCCTTACCCTAACCTAACTATCTGGGGCAGGCCCTCTGGCGCTCTCCCCACTCGGTGCCCTCTCTGGCACTGGGCTGCCCGATCCACACCCGGGATCCTCAGGCACCCACTCACAACTACCGGCTCCCAGAGCCCACCTGCGGCCTCACCTGGCCGACATCCTCACAGTGGTGGAGTGCCCAACCAACTACACACACTAACAGGCTACACGCCCAGCCATTTCCACAACACTAATGCACCCATCCACAACACCATTCTGCAACCGCACCACAAATGCCAATATCCAACCACAATTTACCTATACCCTCTACCTAACACTTACACTACCCACCCCGGGTACTCGTGAAAGGGGTCCACTCTTCCCCCATCCACACCTTCGCACCATGCACACCACTCCGTACCACTTACTCCAACTCTCTCCACACACCTGTACCTGCACACCTGTGCTCTCACACCTGGTGCCACCTGCACCCTTCTCTCCCCAAGCGCATTCGCGCTGATCCACAACACTCACTACTCATACACTGCTCCACACACCTGTCCAGCTGCACACCTGTGCAATCACACCTGTTCAATTCTCACACACACGGCATCATCTCAGCTAACTACTCCCTTCTGAAACTTGCGCTTCCCAGTCGTCCCTTTAAACTATTGCGCTCCCTCGTCACTATCATCCACACTAATCTACCTGCGTCCCCACTACAGGTATCAGTCACTAACTAAACTTAACGTTACCTAATGTCAATCTCTTCTAGATCCCTACAATATAACCTAACCCACCCGGGCTAGTTTTCACTGCCATACACCCCATAATCTAGTGCTCCTTTGCCCCCACATGGGAAGGGTGGCAGGGATGCCGCCCTTACCCACCGGGCCCATCGCTCACTACCAATTTTGCACATCAAATTTCAACAAATTAAAAATTTGCCAATCACTACCCATCATCTGCCAATCACTACTGCCAATCCCTTGCCAATCATCAAATTTTGTTTTTCTCTAATTTTGGGTCCAAAACACTAACCTCATCACCCCGTCTACTCACTAATGCCTCTCGGTGCGCCAACTCCTGTCCAAAGCCCGGCTTCGTAAAGCCAAGCAATGGATGCTGGTTGTTTTGTGCCGGCGGCAGGACACGTCCCGCATTCGGTGCAGGGACGGGGGCTTACCCGGGCCGAGATCCCACGCACCACCTCGGCGTGGAGCCATCCAATTGCCCGATCTCGACCTGCCGGCACGTCTCACCAAAAAGTGGTCGCCATGACGACCCTTTCTATCCAGCCGCCCGCTCCGCCTATTGGAGCACAGACGCGGCCGTTCAAAGCGAGGCCCAGCGTGGATCGCGCACGGCGGTCCTTTCGAACCCGCCGTGGCTCGGATCCCCGCTGGTTCTCGCGGCACGCGAAGCCCGGCACGCACCGAGGGCCCGATTCGGCTATAAGTCGTTCTAAACTCTACCCCGTCTAACGTCGATGCTTCACCTGGACGCTTACACCCCGCAGCCCGTTCCTTGCTCACACATCCAGCCGTTTCCATGCTCCTCGTACCTTTCCTTACACACCCAGGTACACCCATTCCACTCACAGCCTTGGTCACACACCTGACCACCGAACACTTCGGCACACATTCGTTGGTAGCACACCTCACCAATACACCGCTTCGCGCCCCCTCCTCGGTCACCTCCTCTGTGACAGTCACAGGTGTGCCCTCATTCGCACACCCAACCATGTGCCTCACCACCAACTCCAGCGTGCATCCCCACTCACGCTCTACCATTCCAGGTGTGCATCCTTCCATCCCAGGTGTACATCCTCGCTCACCTGTCACAACCAACTCACTCTCCTTGTCACTCTCACTACTTTCACCTCCATTCTTGACAGCGCACTCACCCTTACTCTTGACAGCGCACTCTTTCCTCATGCACCTGTCCGTCACACACCTTTCTCGCGCACACTCTCCAGTTACACCCTCTGTAACACTCACCACAGGTGGACACTCTTCCTTACTTCTGACAGCGCACTCTTCCCTCATGCACCTGTCCGTCACACACCTTTCTCGCGCACACTCTCCAGTTACACCCTCTGTAACACTCACCACAGGTGGACACTCTTCCTTACTTCTGACAGCGCACTCTTCCCTCATGCACCTGTCCGTCACACACCTTTCTCGCGCACACTCTTGCGCACACTCTCCCGTCACACCCTCTGTAACACTCACCACACCGCGCTTCCACATGCTCCCTCGCACACGCGCTACGACCGACTCACTCTCGCCAGCACACTCACTCCTTGGCACGCACTTTTTCCTCGCACACCCCAGAGTCGGACTTTCTCGCACACCTCCTCTTTCGCACACCCGACCTGTCGCACACTTCACCAACGGCCTCTCACGAACACCCGGGTCTATCTCGACCCCCAAACTTATTAAATCCCCTGGCGCATCATACGCACGACCATATTGGTCACCACTTACACCGGGTCCTCTTCCTCTTCGCTTCTCCTCCATCACCTGCGAATCCCTCATCCGGTCAATGAGCACATCATCACGATCCAAACACAGACTTTGGACCAATTCTTTTATCTCCTCTTTTATTTCTTTCTTATCCCCTCTCCGTCGCTTCTTAATTTCGCTCATCCCTTCTTCCACTTCTTCTAGTTTCTGCTTCACCTCTTTCATTCCCCGGTACGTCTCCTCAAGCTCATCCTCTAAGGCTACCTTGACCGTTTCCAGGTGCGTCCTCACCTGCCGGTCCTTCGTCTCCATTACCTCTATCACCTCGTCCAGCCTCGTTGTCAGTCCCTCACGTACCATCTGACATTCCCTCTTCGTCGCTATCAAGTCGTCTTTTAGTTCTTTCTGTGTCGCTTTTAATCCTCCTAATACCGCAGTGTTCCTTTGAACCTGCTCCTTTACTTCTTTTTGTCCCTCCGTCAGCTGTTCCACCTCCTGCGTCAGGACCTCTATGCCCCCTTGTAACTTTACAGTCCCCTTTCTCACCTCCTTCTCCATGCGCTCCTTACAGTGCCTCACCTCCTCGCGCACTCCTCCGACCTCCTCACTCACTCCTCTCCTGATCTCCTCTCCCATCACTTGCATCTCCTGCCCAGATGCCACCCTCATCTGCTCCATTTCCTCCCTGTGAGCATCCAGTTTGGCTTCTACCCCCATTCTGACCCCCTCTATCTGCTGCCCCATTTGGTTAACTTCCCTTTCCGCTTGGTCCCTCATGTCCCTCAATTTGCCTTCCATGGTGTTTTCTAACCCCTCTAACCCTTTTTGCATCCCTTCCATTTGATTCTCTTGAGCGGCCATTCTGTTTTCTACCCCCGTTAACCCATGTTTCACTCCCTCTATCTGATTCTCTTGAGCGGCCATTCTGTTTTCTACCCCCATTAACCCATGTTTCACTCCCTCTATCTGATTCTCTTGAGCGGCCATTCTGTTTTCTACCCCCATTAACCCATTTCTCACCTCTTTTATCCCGTTGTCTAACCCCTCAAAATTATTGTCTAACTTCCCAAATTTCTTGTCTAACTCCTTAAAATTATTGTCTAACCCCTCACCGGTACCCCTCGCTTCGTCCCTCATTACCCCCATTTGGTTTCCCATTACCCCCAATTGCTCACTCCGAGCCCTCGCTTCGTCCCTCATTACCCCTATTTGGCCCTCCAATCGCTCACTATTCTGGGCCATAAGGGCCTTCATTTGTATTAAAAACAAGTTCAAATCCACCGGTGGCGCTGCCACGGTCGCGGGCGCGGTGACCAGCGAGGCGCCATTTTGTGCGTTTGCTACCCTCGCTGCTTCGCTCTCCTCCTGTCCCTCATGTCCCTCAATTTGGTCCTGGACCGACCCTGCCTCACTCTCCCCTACCGGACCCCAGCTGTCTTGATCCGCCATAGCACGACTTTCAAAATTCGGGTTTTTATTTTCGTATAACAAAATCAAATTTCGCCGTTATAATTTCGCGCGGGAAACGCGCTCCGAATCGATTCTAATTGTTACAAATTTGGGCCTAATAAATTTAGTCCCGGGTTCGAATTCCACTCCTCGACACCAATTGTTACAGTACTAACACAATTGGTGTCCA
Source organism: Myxine glutinosa (assembly GCF_964187855.1). Taxonomy (NCBI): domain Eukaryota; kingdom Metazoa; phylum Chordata; class Myxini; order Myxiniformes; family Myxinidae; genus Myxine; species Myxine glutinosa. The sequence continues at coordinate 89,851,936 of NC_136273.1, read as the reverse complement.
AAATTTGGGCTAAATAAATTTAGTCCCAGGTTCGAATCCCACCTCCTGACACCAATTGTTACAGACGTGGCTTAGATGTTATTTACCGAGCGGTTTTGGTATGACCACGTCTGCACAAGTTACCCGATTATACCCGAACGTTGACTAATCGCGCTACGCTAGATCAATGAAGGAAAAGACACACGGCTGGGATTAAAATGACACGACACCATGGATACGGTTCTCAAGACCTCCGGAGGAGATTATATTCGTTCGGAAGGTCAGATTACAGGGACGAGAGGTACAGCATAGAAAGACAAGCACTTAGACACAATCTTATCTTAACCCCAACAGACGACAGATAAACGGGACAAAAGGCTGACTCACACGGGGATTGATGGCTAGGAAAGGCAGGATCGATGGCTCCAGGTGCACCTGGGCTCAGGGACAGAATCGACTCGGTCCGTTCCAGAGATGCGGGAGGTCTCACAGCGCTCGAGATAGTGACTTGCTCTTCTTCAAGCTGGGGGCGCATCTGACCTCACATCCGGTGAGTCGCTTCGTATATCCGGCGGGGAGTGACACGCCCTCGGCTCGTTAGCTCCGCCCCAGATGGAATCGGCACGTCGCTTCTCATTGGGTGCGTGCAGGGGGGGTTACCGGCTCCGCCCTTGACGGGGGACTGACAAGGAGCCCCTTCGTGGTAACCCCGTGGAGTGCATGGTCCGGAGCGCATTGTCAATGGCGGCTAACCGAGCCGGTGTGATGACGCACACTCCCCCGCGCAGCGTCGTTGTTGTTGTAATTGTTGTTGTAGTTGTAGTTGTAGTTGTTGTTGTTGTTGTTGTTGTTTGGGGAAGAAGATGGAAGGAGGTATGGGAAAGGTCCTAAACTCACTACTGGTGCCATATAATCACATTCTGGTGCAACGAAGAGTCATAATTAATGGAAACGAGTCCTTAACTGACATAGACTAAGAATAACTAGCAAGATGTCCGAAAGTTGTCTACATGAGATGCGGTGAACCTGGGTGCGACATTTAATGGGGGAAATAGGGGAAGGTCGGCTCTACTGATTGTTGTTTACAGACAATGGGACTAGGGAATGGGGGATTGGGGATAGTTGGGGAGTATTGGGGAAATAGGGGAATATTTACAAGCGGATATGGAGGCCAAATTCCATATTCGCAACAATATGATCGGCAACATGCAGCAAAGTTTAGATTAATAATTTAAATATGAGAATTAAACAAACACAAATATATACCCACACACGATAAACAAGGTCAAACAACTGCAGAAATACAAAGATAACTCTTAACATTGTATTGTACATGTACATGTATAAGCAGGGAGGTGAGAGTTCGAGTCTCGCTCGTGGCAGTGGCACTTCCTGGGGAGCCCACCAGGGAGGTCTTTTTCTCCTGTACAAATCCCTTATCCGCCCTCATCTGGATTATGGTAACCAGGCTAAAGCCCTGCGTGTCTGTCTGGGCGCTTTCGTGAGTTCACCTATCTCTGCCATTTTTGGTGGAGGCCGGGGAGATGCCTCTATCCCTCCGCTGGGAGGTGTCCCGGCTAAAATTCTGGGCCAAATCTAGATCCTCTGGGACCAATCACCCAGTCCGAGCGGTTTTTGCAGACTGTTGGGAGTATGAGGCATGGGGCAAAAATCTAGATTCCGCTCCCTTTGGGATGGCCGATAGGTGGGTAGCGGGTGAAATGGGTCTGGACTCCTTGCACATTGAGTCCGTCAATAAAGTTCCAATCTGGCCCCCCTGGACTCTTACTATGCCTCAAATCCACCTGGATCTATGGGGGAGAGTTGACAAGGATAACCCCTCTGCCTCCTGCATCCAGGCGATCGAGTTCATCCATTCAGTTTGGAAGTCAATCTCTCCTCGTTTACATGGATGGTTCGAACGTCCGTTTAGTCAGGTTCACTATGTTGTTTCGTTCAAAATTTTTGGGGATTAGCAAAACTACATTTTTGGAATATTCAGAGCATGAGGAATCCAAAAACTAATGTTGGCATTTGCGTAGACACCTTTGCGAAAATGACACTCAGGACTGGACCCTCAGGACAGTGATGAAGATCTGTAAAAGCATATTCCTGAACGGTGTAGACCCAGTAGATCCTGTGTATAGGACTTATAGTTCAATGTGATACTAACAAGGCTGCTTTCTTGCTTTATAAACCCATACCTATAACTTCAAAGGACTTGCAATATCATGTATTATGTAATACAGTTATATCACAAATATAAAGACAATGGTTTTCAATTACCTTTGTTTGTTGCTTTTCTATAATCCTGAGCACTATTTTGAGGCCTTTATTGGATTCCTTGACCCAGAAAACATAGGATTGGCATATTTAATTAAGTCTCTAGGTTGACTCGAAGCCGAGATAGCGCAAAATATGTATTTTATGGCGGCCATTTTGAAAATCCAAAATGGCGGCCATGCAGGTGTCTGTGCAAATGCCAACATTGATTTTCGGATTCTCCATTCTCTGATGATTCCAAAAATGTACAGGTTTGCTTATCTCCCAAAATTTTGAACGAAATTATATTTGTTAACATACACCACTCACAATAAGTTAGGGATATTGGCAGGTGCTTCGGTGTGGTTGATTTTGTGTGTTAATTATGTTGAAAAAAGTTGTTGGTTCTAATTCTATAGTTATTAATGATTGTGAAAAAACACAGCATTCTTGATTTCAATACCATAACCCTAACCCCTATAAAAAAAAAAAATCAACTCCCACATTATCCCTAACTTATTGTGAGTAGTGTAGTGAACCTGACTACTTCCCTAGGGAGAACTGCTGCAGCAATATGTATCCCTGATGTTAAGGTGACAATCGCTAAGAGGTTATCTGATCATCTCTCCGTCTTCGCAACGGAACTCTTTGCTGTCATATTGGCACTGGAATGGATAATCGAGTTCAACCCTCTCAGTGCCGTGATCTTTTCAGATTCCCTCTCTGCACTTAAAGCACTAGACCAGGGGTTCTTAACCTTTTTCCCTGTCAAGACCCCCAACGGATTGCCCACGATGTCCCCATAACCCCTTCGCCAGACTGGTGACTGACCAAGGCGCACCTAAGGTGCGCATAGTTCGGGGGGACTGGGGGCATGTCCCCCTAGAATTTTTTTGATTTCTAGGTGCTCTGTGGTGCATTCTGAGGGGTGTTTTTACTTTAATTGCCTATTTTTTTGGATGAAAATTGGTAACAAATGGGCCAAGTTCGGGGATCCGCGCCTCATTACCAGTCCCATTAGGTTCCAGTGTGACTTCAAAATATCTCAATAGCTTAGTTTTACATATGGATAATTAGGAACAGAACAGGAAAGAAAATCATTAGGATTTTATCCCTAATTATTTCTTTGCTTGTTAACAAAGAAACAAAACAAACTAAACTAAAACAAGTTGATATTTCATTGAATTTATTACAAAATTATTATTATTATTTATTACGAGTCCCATACCCCCAGATTTTGGTCCCCATACCCCCAATGGGTATGGATACCCCAGGTTAAGAACCCCAGCACTAGAGTCTCTACAGGAGGGATACAGATTTGACCTGGTGCTCGAAGTACTGCACCTGATCAACATTGCTAGATGGAAAGGATCTGTGGGCAATCTGTGCTGGATCCCCCTCATGTGGGCATCGGAGGGAACGAGGCCTGCGATCTTGCAGCCAAGTGTGCGATCAGATCCGAATGTGTCACCCAAATCCCAATGGGTCCGTCTGAAATTGTGAATGTGGCCAGGGACAATCCCAATCCCAGAAAAAAATGGCAATCCCATCGGGACACCACCACGAAGGGTAGGTTTTGTTACAGGGTGAATCCAGACGTGACCCCCCTTTTCGGCTACCCCAGTTGTCCCGCAGAGACCAGGTGGCTCTCTCCAGGCTTAGACTTGGGCACTGTCGCCTTAATGCGTATCTTCACGTGATAGGGTGTCACCCTTCCAGAAGTTTCGACGCCTGTAGGGAACCCGAAGATTTTTCCCACTTATTTATGGGATGTCGCCAATATGACGGACCTCGGTCGCTCGTATTTAAAATCCTAAGAGAGGAGTGGGTCGGTGGGTCTGACCTGCCCGCCATGTTTGGTCATTTAAACCAGAAGCATCCTCGTTTGTGCAAGGCGGTCCTAAACTTTGTGAAAGCCTGTGGGAGACCTATATAGTTTTATGGATGTCCCAATGTCCCATAGGCCTCCTTTTCAATAAATTTACTTTGCAACACAGTGATGTTCAGGCGCGTGGCGTGTATAGAGCCTCACGGCTCTGAAAACGCCATAAAACTTTATGAAGAAGAAGAACCCCGCCCCCAACCCATTACCCATAATAATCATTACGATTTTCAAGATGGCGACAGCAGACGTGTGTGATAATTACGGGAGGCCTATTCATTATTATGCGTGTTGTATTGTTATGCTTGTCAAATACGATGGGCCTATCTTTCCATCTGGTGTTACAGGTTGTTCAGTTCTTGCTGAGTAAAACCTACTTGAATGATTCCAAACGAGTCAAGCCTCTTCTAGTTCTATTCTATACTCCCTACGGATCATTACAATTTACTCAGCAAGAATTTCATGATGGACAAATTCTTATGTCCTGAACGGTTTGAAGCAAACCCAAAGTCGAGCAATGCTGCAAAGGAATCGAACCACTGTCCACTGGTACAAGACGTAACTATAGTAAGAATGTGTTTGGAGAAAATAGGTTAGTGGGGTTGGGGTTGGGGTGGGGTTGGGTGTGGTTGGGGTTGGGGTTGGGGTGGGGTTGGGTTGGGGTGGGGTTGGGGTCGGGTGGGGAGTTGTGTGAAGGAGACGCAAAGCTTGAGGGAAGGTGGAGGAGAGAGGCGCCGCAATGATCAAGCTTTTCTCGATGAAGCAGCAGAAGATAGAAGATGAAGCCGCGGGAGGGACGAGGAGCGGCGTCAAGAAAGCATCGGCGGCGCAGCTTCGAATCACCAAAGGTTCGACGAAAGTGAAAAGGGCGGGTTTTCTTGCCTCCATTTGTATGCCGAGGACGTGTCTTTCCTTCCCGATTGTCGATCCAACTTCCCAAGTGGAAGAAGGCCTAGTATTTCTTGTCGAGTCCCGAAAATCTCGGTTTGTTGCTTTTAGTCCATGAGCTACTTGGCCAAATTGTGACAATTGCTACCATGAGAGGGCACCAGACCTTTTTTGTTATTTTCTGTTAGCTATATGTATCTGTAACACAAAACAACATGAAGGACATTTCTGGAGAGTAGCTTAATGTCTGTAGAGCTAAAAATTTGAGATAGGGGTCGCAAAACAGAAAAAATCCTCAAACGAGCATGTTTAAAGGTACAACTTTATCAAACCATTCTAAATTGTTTCCGAGACTCGTGGTACATCGTGATATAAGGTTACACTAACTACAACGTGTTAAAACTCAATTGAATATAAATTTTGAAGTTGTCTCAAACAGTTTAACCATATTGTAGCTCATTATAGTGTAACGAATTTGAGAAGTGTAACGGTTTTGAGAAGTGTAACAATTTTGAGAAAGTGTAACGAATGTGAAAAGTATGGTTTTGTTGTGTGTAACACCCTCGTAATGTAAATAATGGTCGCAGCCCGTCCTCCTAGTTAATTCCATGAAACTTACACACAGGCCACGATATATCTTTTTAAATAGCTTATTTCTTTATTCTATGTAGGCTAAATATGTGTTTCCCACTAGATTGACTCTGCATTGTATCAAACGAAATAAGCGTAGGCCCCTTTCAATTTCCCCAATCATCTCCGCTCTCCAAAGTTCCTTTCAAAAGCGGTGCGAGTGGTGTTCAATCCCGCAAGCCGCCATTGCCCATGTGCTAATCTCGGAGAAGAGGGGGGTAGGAGCCGCCAACTCACAGGCGTGGCACGTCGCCATGATCAAAGGGGGAATCGGACAGCCCTAACAGCCAACCAGCACCGCGGTGAGCGACCCGGTAGGCGTGCCCTCGCAGCCGGCGGCTTGATTCCGACCCGAGTAATAAAAGCGACTGGAAGGGGCTGCTTCGGCAGATGAGATGAGAGGAGAGATGAGCTGTGAGCTGTGAGATGAGAGATGAGAGGCGCTCCAAACCAAAAAGGAGAGGTACTTGGAGATGAAACAAGCTTTGGAGAGACGCGCTGAGAGGAGGGAGACGGCTCCACCAGAAGGAGAGGAGCAGGTGTGACCGAGCCAGCGCGTGACGTCCACAGCATCAGCAGCGTCGACGCGACTGAGGGTTTTCCCGCCAAAAAGGAGCTGCTACCTCCAGCCCTGCCGGTTGCAGGGACCTGACCCTGCCTCCCTCTCCAGCAACCCACCTCCGCCATTCCTGCCTGCAATTTCCCCCGTGTAAGTGTGAACGTCGTCTGTCCTAATCGTTGTCCTGGGGTTAAGTAAATTGAATAGTATAAGCTAACGATTCACTGTGTGACTGCTTCTTCCATCCATTGCTTGTAAATAACTTTGATCGCTCCTTCTTTTTGCTTGTGTGTATAATAAATCCTGTTATTCCTCCGTACTCTGTCTTCTTCTCTCTTCCTTCTCTTTCGGTCGCTTTAGAGGTTTCCAAATTGAATATCTGTGGTGCGATCTGGTCAACGTTGGGGGAGTCGGGCCAATCGGGGATCCTGTAACGGTCGCGGTTGACCATCCGCTCGGCCCAAAGTAACATCTTGTCCGCGACCCGTAACAATATTTTGAGCCGAAGTCTTGAGCCAAACAGACACAACAATTTTCTTTCTTGCCCCTTTCATATGCAACATTTCCTCACATACATGACCAATTCAGAAGACAAACTAATGATGATTACACGCTAAAATGTTTTACTATTGTTGCCTTCAGTAAATACAAAATATCCAAGTCCTAAAGAATAAAATTGACATCTTGACAAACAATATCATATAGTATTCAAGTAGTTTTTGTTGGAAAGTCATTTGTATGTCGCCCTGTTTTCAGACATAATACTTCATAGTAACACATGCTCCAAATAGAAAATGCTCTTCCAGCATAAATCCATGAATCAGACAATAACAAACATTACATACATATACAGTTGTACATCCACTCATTTATTCATCATCACTATCCGAATTGTCCAAATCGATGAAGTCCTCATTTCCATCGTCATCCTTCATGTTGTCACATGTTTCCAGCCTGCAGGCATCCATACATTTCAAGCCATTCACCATGCACTGGCACGATGGCACCTGGCAGATTCGTTTGCACTTGCATGAAAGGAATCCCAAGACCGCATCGGGTGCTATGGGACCAGTCATCCAGTGGACTATGAGCTGTCCCTCGTCGTCCAGGGTCCACCCATTACTGTCAACAGGACTCTGTATGCTGGGCTTGCTGGTCAGGGATCTCTGCCAAATGGCTGCTTGGTAGTTTGCCCTCACAGCATCCATCTTTAGGGAATCCATGCATGGAGGCAACTGTGAAGAGTCTACGTTTCCGTTCTTGATTCTAAATAATTGGTAACGCATTTCATTGACGTGTGCAATGTCTGTCTGTGCCACGTAAAGACGACAGGTGAACATCTCCAGATACGCCAGTAATTCTGCAGACAATGTCCAATCTTGTCCCAATTTTGTGAAAGCTGCTTGGAACTGGACATTCTCCTTCAGAAGTTTCAGAGCAGCTAATTATCCTCGTCCAATGAATGCGCTGACGCTATCACAACCGGTGTGCACATGCAGCCCGATCAATGAAGCACATACATCCTGACCGATGGCATCAGCTACTTTCTTGACATCACCAACAACACAACAACATGCATTTTAAGGCCATTTTCCTTGCTAGAGCGGGGGTTAGCCTTGCGGTCCCCATGACAATCTTCTCCATTTTGCCCTATTTTCTGCATCTCCCCTTGCCCGCATTTCTTCTTCCACCATCTTCAGCCAAGTCTTTCTCGGTCTTCCCCATCCTCTACTTCCTTCTGCATTCATTTCCATCATTCTTCTCAACCAGTCACTTTCATCCTTCCTCAACACATGACCAAACCATCTCAACCTGTTCCTGTTCCTCTTGACATCAATATACCTTATTCTGGTTGCAGATCCACATGTGATGTACATGTCACACTGTCACAGTCAATCTTTCTTTGAAGGCAGGTTTTGGCAGGTTTTCAGGGCCATGGCATCTTTGGCATGGATTTGATTTGGACTCTGATGTGGACTGCCAATTGGTTAATGATATGTTTAATGTCGTGTGTGGACTCCAGTTCCTGAACCTTATCCTTGAGTATGGCATTGTCTCTAACAGCTTGTGCAACTGATAAATTGTCAGGATATACAAGAATCCTACCATTTGCCTCACTGATGAAGTGGAGAGACTCACAGAATTCTGTATCGAGCTTACGCCGAATATGATTTTTGGTCTGTTTCTTCACATCATGGTAGCCATAGATTCTCATGAATTCTACAAGTTTCTCAGTTAGGACAGTCAGTCGAACCGCCTGAGGATCAATGAACATAGTGTCCCTGATGTACTTGAATAGCATCATATACGATTCTTGTTCTGCTTCTTGATAGGCCACATCTTCGTCTGGCATACTAGCAGTCACAACTTTGGGCTTCTCATCCCTCGTGTAATTTCTGTAACATGTCTTATGGTAGTGGGCTTCTGCTGCCACTAGTTCTCGTGATGTTATGGCAAGAATTTTGTTGTCAGATTTTCCAACGGCTGCTTGTCGAACCTTGTCATCAGAGCGGAGCTCCAAAGACTGCATGAGTGGTTCATGGGTTTTGAATCCTGTGATGTATTTGGTTTTCTTGTCACAGAAAATACAAATTTGATCCATAACACGAGATGAACTAGGGCCATCACGCCTGGATGTCCACGGATCTCTGGCAGCAGAAGAGTCTTCTTTTGAGGAAAAGCTAGCGAGTGTTTTCTTGTGTGTAAAAGACGAACGGCAGTTCCTATGATACCATAGTTTTGAGTCATATTCATCGGCACAGATATTAAGGACGGCATCAAAGTCTTGTATCCTGGCAGCATTCTGTAGTGCTTCTATGGACTGCAGATCCTTTGGTTTGGTGAGTTCACTGAGTGGCGCTTTCACTGAACAAATGATACAGGTCCTCTCCTCAAGATGAGGCCTCTTGGCTGGCTTCCGAGTTTCATCCATTATCTATTCACCTGTAAAGATACAGTATACAGCATTTTAATTACCAATTTGAGAAATAACCATGATAACAATTCATGCATATATTGGTACATTCAGTTTCAGTTATAGTAGTGCTGTCTGCTTTCAAACTCAATTACTATGGCAAATTGAAGTACATTAAAATCTTAAGTAATCCGAGAAATATACTTATCAAATTGAACTTAAATAGTGCAAAGGGAATAAAGAGATTAATCATACCCAGCGTCATCAAACATGAGAAGTGTTGTGAATCTGAGCTCCCTCCCGTCATCTTGTCACTCTCGGAAGACAGCATGTCAGTAAACACTATACTACATGTATTGATGAATAATGCTGTATGGATTAATATGAGTAATGCCTTAAATAATGTAAATACCACTTAGTTAACATTTAATAGGATGATGTTCATATTGTTAACAATTGGATCACTATGATTTTCATCATCCTTACATCCTATCACAATTTTATTCAAAGTTGACCTCCGTCAATGCCTATCCAACGCCTTCGGGACCGTATTAAGTGCTTTTAAAATGATCAACATTGTGAGAGAGAAACAGTTTGATCAACCAATCATACATTGATTACATCCACATCATGAAAAACAACTCATATTACCATTTTTTAAAATTAAAAACATATTCTAAGAAATTAGGCACCGCTTGGCCAAAAATCGTGAAATCTTCAAAGTCCAATAAAAAAAACTTGAGCTACCCGACTGAGAAGTCCATCATGCTGTTTTGTTATGTCGATGGGTATATAAATAAGATAAAACAACCAAAGTTTGGTGCCCTCTCATGGTAGCAATTTTTGGACGGGCTCATGGTCTAATTGTCAGAAAACGTTTCCTCGACAATAAAATCCTCGAGAATAGTATGAAAATACGCATTGTGTAGAGTGAGAGCTTCGTCGACAATGGTCAGTCGATCGAGTGCGCAGCCCTCGCAAAATAAGGATCGCTTTTTTATATTGTTTAGTTGAGAGATGTGATCTACGTGGTGGTGTCGACTCTAAAGGTAGTTAAAGTGTATTGAGAATTATTGTTTCCTGTCATTGCGTAACGGAAATTAAGCCTTAATTTGAAGAAAGCCGGAAGTAGGAAAATAAAACGGAAATACGTCACGCTCAAGCAAGATCACGTGAGCAAGATGGCGGATCATGGAAGGTGTGGCGGACACAAAAGCCCACTGGCGTGGTGACATCATTCCACGCACCAAGTGGGCGGTGGCCACGCCCGAGGGGTAGGCGTGGCCTCATGATATACACCGGGCGACCAGCCCGGAGGAGTTCAGTGTTACAGTGTAGTCTTACAATAAAGACGTTCATATGTTACCGCTTGTCCGCTTCCTCCTTGCTCACAAGCAGCGCGCGTAACGCCGCGCTTTACTGGTGACCCTCGACGTTGGATCTGCCGTAGCGATCCTTCCGAACACGACGCCATTGCAATGGCCAACGACAAGTCAATGGCGATTAAACTTCCCGAATTTTGGGAGGCCCAGGCCGAGGTCTGGTTCGTTCAAGCCGAAGCCCAATTTCAGCTTCGGCGCCTCACCAACGACGACCTGCGCTACTGCCATGTCGTCGCCTCCCTCGGGCCCGGCACGGCCGCTCGAGTTGTGTCCGTCCTTCGCCACCCACCGGACGGCCACAAGTACGAGGCACTCAAGCGGCTACTCCTAGCCACGTTCAGCCTCACGGACGACGCACGGGCCGACCGCCTCCTGGATCTCCTCGAGCTCGGTGAGACGTGCCCGTCGGTCCGAATGGACCATATGCTGTCACTGTTGGGCGACGAAGCCCCCGGTTCGCTATTCCGGGCGCTTTTCCGTCGCCAACTTCCAGCGCAGGTTCGCCTCGCGTTGGCCGGGACCGGGCTAACGGAACCCCGAGCATTGGCGGCCGAGGCGGACAAGTACTTCGCCGCTTCGGACACGCGGGCGAGCGTTGGCGTGGCCGTCACGGCCTTCGACGCTGCTGTTCCACAGCATCATCTTCTACAGCACGCTGAGTTTCAGCAGCATGCTGATACGCACCTCGTGAACGCCGCCACGCCCCGCCCACCGCCGCGGCGAAAACCGCCACCGCGGGGAAACCCGTCGACTCCACCGGCCTGGCGGAGCCAGCCGCGCTCCTCCAGCTCCACCACCTGGTGCTGGTTCCACGCCAAGTTCGGCCACGAAGCTCGGCGGTGTCATCCGCCGTGCTCCTTCAACGGGTCGGGAAACGCCCGGGCCGGCGCTCAATTGTGGCGATGAGCGCCGGCCGTTCGAGCAGCCTGCTGTTCATAACGGACACCATCTCCGGGCGCCGTTACCTGTGCGACACGGGAGCACAGGTGAGTGTCATTCCCGCCGGCACGTCAGACAAGCACGCCGCGGGTGGGGGCCCCGCGCTGCTTGCCGCGAACGGGACGCCCATCCGTACGTACGGAAAACGCTGCCTCTCTCTGCGGTTTGGAGGGCAGGTTTTCCGATGGACGTTCGTCACCGCCGACGTGCCCATGGCACTGCTTGGCGCGGACTTCCTGTGCGCTAATGGGCTCCTGGTCGACGTCAAGCGCAGACGGCTTGTCCAGGCCGAGACGTTCAGCTCGCTCGCATGTGCGTTGCCCAGCTCAACGAGCGGCTTGCCAAGCGGCTTGCCGAACGATTCGGTTCCGGCCACGTTGGTCTGTACGCTTCCGGCAGCGGACGCATTCACCCGCCTCCTCGCCGGCTTCCCGGCCCTCACGCGGCCCACCTTCTCGGCGGGGGCCGTCAAGCACGGGGTGGCCCATCACATCCCCACTGTCGAGCCACCGGTCTACGCCCGGGCACGCCGCCTCGAGCCGACGAAGCTGGCGGTGGCAAAAGCGGTGTTCGCTACCCTGGAGCGACTCGGCATCGTTCGGCGCTCAGAGAGCGCTTGGGCGTCGCCGCTGCACATCGTGCCGAAGCCCGGCGGGGGATGGCGACCGTGCGGGGACTATCGCCGTCTCAATGACGCCACGACTCCTGACCGCTACCCCGTCCCCCACATTCAGGACTTTTCCGCCCGTTTGGCGGGCAGGTCCTTCTTCTCGAAGGTGGACCTCATACGCGGCTACCATCAGGTCCCCGTCAGGCCGGAGGACGTCCCGAAGACGGCGGTCATCACGCCATTCGGACTCTTCAAGTTCCTGCGCATGCCCTTCGGTCTGAAGAATGCGGCTCAGGCGTTCCAGCGACTGATGGACAGCGTCCTGCGCGACTTGGATTTTGTCTACGTCTACCTGGACGATATCCTCGTCGCCAGCGCGTCCCGCGAAGAGCACCTACGCCACCTCCGCACGCTCTTCGAACGCCTGGGCCAGCATGGCCTGATTGTGAACCCCGCAAAGTGCCGGTTCGGCGCCGCCACAATCGATTTTCTGGGGCACCGTGTCACCAGGCACGGAGCCGTCCCCCTGCCGGCCAAGGTGGAGGCGGTGAAGGGGTTTCCGCGCCCCCGCACGATCAGAGGGCTGCAGGAGTTCCTGGGCATGGTGAACTTTTACCATCGGTTCCTGCCCCGTATTGCCCAGCTCCTGCGCCCCCTGCACGAAGATCTCCGAGGTAAGCCGGGCAAAGGCGACGTTACCTGGACCGAGCAGATGGACACGGCGTTCACGGGCGCGAAGCTCGCCTTGGCTAACGCCACCATGCTCGCGCACCCGGCGCCCGATGCACCGATCGCCCTCACCACCGATGCCTCGGACTACGCGGTGGGCGCGGTGCACGAGCAATGGGTGCGTGGAGCTTGGCAACCGCTGGCGTTCTTTCGCCGGCAGCTTCGCCCGCACGAACGCCGTTACAGTACCTTCGACCGCGAGTTGCTCGGACTTCACTTGGCGGTCAGGCACTTCCGCCATCTGCTCGAGGGCCGGGCGTTCACTGCCTTCGTCGACCACAAGCCGCTGATCTTCGCGATGGGCAAGGTCACCGAGCCGTGGTCGGCCCGGCAGCAGCGTCACCTCTCGGCCGTGTCCGAGTACACGACGGACATCCAGCACGTCGCGGGGAAGGACAACCCGGTGGCGGATTGCCTTTCCCGGGCCGTCGCCCACGCAGTCCACCTCGGCATCGACTATGCCTGGATGGCAGCGGACCAGGCCGCTGACCCCGACGTCCAGGCCTTGCGGACCGCCGTCACGGGCCTCCGCGTCACCGAGGTGCCGTTCGACGGCGCGGGCGCGGCCCTCTTGTGCGACGTCTCCCTCGGGCGTCCTCGCCCCATTGTGCCCGCGGGCTGGCAGCGCCAGGTGTTTGACGCCATCCACGGCCTGTCCCACCCGGGCGCGAGGGCCTCCCAAAGGCTGATCGCCGACAAGTTCGTCTGGCATGGCCTCCGGAAGGCCGTCCGCGGCTGGGCCAGGACATGCCTCGCGTGCCAGCGCGCCAAGGTGCACCGGCATACCCAGGCCCCGTTGGCCCCGTTCACGGTGCCGGAACGACGGTTTGACCACGTCCACGTGGACCTGGTGGGACCTCTGCCCCCCTCGCGGGGTTTCACCCACGTCCTCACCATGGTGGACCGCACCACCCGGTGGCCGGAGGCCGTGCCCTTGGCGTCGACAACGGCGGCCGATGTCGCGCAGGCTTTCATCGCCACCTGGGTCGCCCGGTTCGGCGCCCCCTCAGACATCTCATCCGACCGCGGCCCCCAGTTCACCTCGGAGCTCTGGGGGGCGGTTGCGCAGGGGCTCGGGGTCCGGCTGCACCGAACCACGGCCTACCACCCCCAGGCTAACGGCCTGTGTGAGCGATTTCACCGCTCATTGAAGGCCGCGCTCCGGGCCACCCTCCGCGACGGCGGCTGGGTCGACAGGCTCCCCTGGGTCCTGCTGGGCCTCCGGACGGCGCCCAAGGAGGACCTGCGCGCATCCGCGGCGGAGTTGGTCTTCGGGCAACTGCTGCGGGTGCCGGGCGAGTTCCTCCCCGACTCCACGGCACCATGGTCCGCGGCACAGCAGCGCTCCGCTCTGCAAGAGACCGCCCAGAGGTTCGCCCCGGTGCCAACGGCATGCCACGGGCACCCACCGACGCACGTCGCCCCGGAGCTTCGCACGGCGGAGTACGTCTTCGTCCGCCACGATGCCCATCGGACACCACTGCGGCCCCCGTACGACGGGCCTTTCCGCGTGCTGGAGACCGGGGCGAAGCACTTCACCCTGGACATCGGCGGTACTCCTGACCGCGTTTCGGTAGACCGCCTCAAGCCGGCCCACCTCGATGTGGACCATCCACCGCCAGTGGCCCGACCCCCACGTCGGGGCCGCCCTCCTGCGGGCAGACCCCCGGCACCGCCCAGCCCCGCCGCCACGGCGCCCCCCGGTCCTGCACCCATCCCAGGGGCAGCCAGGGGCATCCCACCTGGTATCCCTGCACCCCGGACGCCGCCGATCGCCAGGGGGCGCTTCGGCCGGGTCATTCTTCGGCCCCACAAACTGGCCCTCCAGGTGCGCGGGAATTCTGGGGGGGCGCGTGTGGCGGACACAAAAGCCCACTGGCGTGGTGACATCATTCCACGCACCAAGTGGGCGGTGGCCACGCCCGAGGGGTAGGCGTGGCCTCATGATATACACCGGGCGACCAGCCCGGAGGAGTTCAGTGTTACAGTGTAGTCTTACAATAAAGACGTTCATATGTTACCGCTTGTCCGCTTCCTCCTTGCTCACAAGCAGCGCGCGTAACGCCGCGCTTTAAAGGGACATTTGAAATGACATGAAATTTTGTTCCCAAGGGAATGGGGAATGACAGTGAAATTTTGAATGGCTTTACATATACATGCAATCGCCATGGAGGTTCGCTTACGAAGCTCTCCAGGAACCACCTCATGAGGTACCACCAGCTACACTACCTTAGTCACTACACCCAACAAATTAAAACACAGCAAGGCCAAGAGATGAAGTAAACATTAAAAACAATACCTATTATAATTAAATAAAATCTAAACATTAGAGAATGTGGGATACTAGTATATATAAAAAGGTTGACGTCACCAGAAATAGATGTATCGCTATACTACGAATAAGATCACGTGAGCAAGATGGCGGATCATGGAAGGGACATTTGAAAGGACAACATGAAATTTTGTTCCCAAGGGAATGTGGAATGACAGTGAAATTTTGAATGGATTTACATATCTATCTATAATTCCAGTAATCTCTGTGTGTATGTTTGTATGTATGTATGTATGTATGTATGTATGTATGTATGTATGTATGTTTGTATGTTTGTCTGTGACCGCTGTTTCTCGACAACTACCGGTCCGATATACTTGAAACTTGCCAGGTATATTGCTGGGGACCCGAGGATGTGCCTTTTCAAGGTTTCATATTAATCGGAGAAGTAGTTACCGAGCTATGTCCAAAAAACGATTCAACCAATCAGAGAGCAGCGAGCTATCACGTGTGCCGAACGTGGCGAACAGACTCTGCCTCGGACGGCACATTTGAGAGCGTATTCATTTATTTCACGTTGGAAAACTATGTTGCCGTTAAACTATGTTTTAAAACTAATTAAAACTAATTTGCAATTCATCGTAACTGCGATTTGCGACCTTCCGGACAGTGAAGACTTCACTTCCGGCAGCCAATCACAGAACGCGTTGTTGCGTAGGCGTGGCCGATGTGAGAGCGAGCCGAGCCGAGCGCGTGCGCCATTACGGTTCGTAATTCGATTTCTTCCGGAGAAAATAATAATTTCTCGATTTCTTATGCGCATTATTTCTCCCAATTCAGTCAGAGCGAAGGGCGGAAGCGAAGAGCGTTGTTTTTTTTGTTTACGGGCGTACGGGCGTACGGGCGGGGTAGAGCGTACGGGTAGCGTTTTTTTTTTTTTTTGGCAAGGAACGGGCACCCACGTACGGGCATGCCCTAGTACATGCAATTGCCATAGAGGTTCGCTTACGAAGCTCTCTAACATAAAATCCTCGCTCATCGAGAATAAAACGTTGGATGTCGCAATAGCTTTTGACCAGGCTCGGACTCTTGATCAAGGTTAGAGGTTGTCTGAGTCATATACGGCACCTGTAACATCCCTGAACGAGGTTACAATGGTTACAACGCGGCCTATTAATTATTATGTGTGTTGTATTGTTATGCTTGTTGCATTATTATGCTTGTCAAATGTGACGGGCCAATCTTTCCATCTGTTGTTACAGGTTGTTCAGTTCTTGCCGAGTAAAGCCTACTTGAATGATTTCAATTGAGTGAAGCCTCTTCTATACTCCCTGGGGCTCATTACACGATGTACGCGGTAGGATGTGGGCACGTTGAGGTTAAAAAAAAAAACCCCAATCAGGCGTAGACCTTATGCATATGACGTCACACACCCTTAGAAACGGAAGTGCGCCCTCGCTCAGAGGGCAAGCGCACGCAACGCGATGCACGATAGTCACAACTAGATACTTCTACGTTCACGAAAACATAAACATGGTAAATTTCTGCTGCGTTGTTGGGTGTTCTAACTGTAGCAATCGCGACAAGGACGTGTCCTTTTACTGTATTCCCACAGTGTTGGAACATCAAGGCGACCATGCAGCAAAACTGTCAAAATAACGGCGAGAAAAATGGATGTCCAACACCAAACGCAAGGGGTATGAACAGGCAAAGTCATCACGAGTTTGTTCCGAGCTTTTCGTTCGAGGTATGTGTGTAATGCTGACTCGAATTTCGTTGTTTGAATCTCATAAAAAGTGTTTTCGATGCCGTAATTGTGTACCAATTTGTCTGAGTTGTTTAAGTATGAAAATCATGAAATTTAAGGAAAAATTAGACTAATGTAGCGACCCATGGGTCCCCCAAAGCTCGAGACCAGCAACAGAATCTCCTGGCCCAAGCCGGTGACGTAACTGGCGGCCAAAATCCTACGTCCCCCCAGCACTCCGCACGGCAGAGTACGTCTTTGTGTGCCACGACGCGCACCGGGGGCCGCTCCGGCCACCATACGACGGACCCTTCCGGGTCCTACGACGGGACAACAAGTCCTTCGTCGTCAGCATCGGCGGCCGGGCGGACCGGATTTCGGTGGACCGCCTCAAGCCGGCCCACATGGACGTCGGCCAGCCGCCACGGCTGGCTCTCCCACCGCAGCGCGGCCGCCCCCCATCCACTGCACCCCCCGTCCGGCCACCCGCCACCACACCGGACCCCCCACCCCCCCCCCCCCCGCGACCAGCCAGGGGTCGTTTCGGTCGGGTCATCCGGACCCCCCTCAGGGTGACCTTCCTGGACCAAGTCGATTCTGGGGGGGCGTGTGTAGCGACCCATGGGTCCCCCAAAGCTCGAGACCAGCAACAGAATCTCCTGGCCCAAGCTGGTGACGTAACCGGCGGCCAAACCGCGGCACCGAGGTTATAATCCTTTGCACCTGTCGGTCACATGACCACCAAAGCGTGCCTCGCCTGAGAGGCGTGGCTTTGGTTCTGATGTATGCTTTTTGGTTTGGATATATATATGCGAACCCGATAAACGGGCTTTCAGAGTTCCCGAGATGATTATTCAATAAACATCTTCTCGGACGAGTTTGTGTCTTGTCCGTCACTTCGTCCATCTCAAGCAGGAGCGCTGCTCCTTCACTAACAGTCTAAGTGTATGCCAAAGTGGCAAGCCAGGCATGGTAAAACATGGCAAGTCTAAAATTAGCTGCGTTGGAACACAAACGCTAAAACAGACGGCTGCATTCATTCATGCTCTGAATTAACTGAACGTTAGAGAGGCATCTGGTGATTGTTATTTCCACTAGTAACGAGTGATATTAGTGGTAATCTCAAGCTTTGGAATTGCAAACTTTTTAATTTTGAGGATTCCAACAATGTTAGTGGTTAACTAACAAGTAACTTTACTACAGTCGACAGTCTAAGTTATGTTATGACCTGTCTGTCACATCAACATTCCTTGCACCAGCTTGATAGACATTTAAAAAAAATGATTGCCATCATAATGGAATAACGTTGTCATATCCTCCTCTTTACTTATCCAGAGCATGTACATGACGTAAAGAAGTGCTGAATATTAAGCGAACAGGAGTTGACATGCGACTTAACTTCACAATCATGCTAAAATGAATGACTCATCAAATTATCTTGAGATATACTTCGTGGTGAAGAAACGAATCAAAATAAGGTAAGTGAAGTCCAGTATTTACTGTATGTTATGCCTTTGCATAACATACATTCCCTAACAATTTGACATAATTTTTTCCACTTTTTTGTCTCACATTTTACAGGAAAGCCAGCCTACCTACATGATATCGCCAACCCTGACTGGGCACCTACACAGAAGATGGGCTCCACACCAGCTGTCACTCCTCTTCAGTGTCAGCGTTTCACCGATATGAGCGATCACAGCAGCGTAACAGGAAGGCAGACAACATGGCTACTGCAGCAATACTGCTGGAACTACACAATGCAAATCCTGAGCAGTGCCCCATTCATGAGCAGATTCCACCTGTTGGAGGGACTGAAACCCAAACGGAACGGTCTTTCAGAGACATTCGTGCACTGGAAAAAAACGTGGAGGAACTACAGAAGGACAATATTGCCCTCAGAACTCAAGTGTGTGACCTGGAAGAAAAGATAAGAGCAACAGGTCTGCAGGAAGAACACTTTCAGAACAACGATGCAAAACTCCGATTTTACACGGGACTTCCTTCTTGGGCAATTTTTTTGCCACTCTTCACGTTTACATCACGTGCTCTCCCAACGTGTAAAAAACTCACAAAGTTTGCTCAAGTGCTAATGTTCCTCATGAAGTTGCGATTGAACATTTTTGACGAGGACCGAGCTTACAGATTCGGAGTCAGCCAGTCAACCGTTTCACGAAACTTCCACCGCGTTCTTGATGTAATGTTTGTAAAGACTCAGTCGCTGATACACTGGCCCAGTCGTGACGCTCTACGTCTCAGTATGCCGTCATCGTACAGGAAAATTTTCAGGAAATGTGCAGTTATTATTGACTGCACTGAAGTGTTTACGGAGCAGCCGTCCGATTTACTGGCAAGGGCACAAGTGTGGAGCAACTACAAGCACCATTCCACTGTAAAGTTTCGAATTGGTATAACACCACAGGGCTCAATATGCTTCCGAAGCAAGTGTTGGGGAGGAAGGGCAACGGACACTGAGATAACGGAAAACAGTGACCTCATGAATAAACCGATGCCAGGGGATCTTGTGCTTGCCGATCGTGGTTTTTTTGTTGATGAATACTGTGGAATGGCGATGGCCGAGGTGAAGGTGCCCCCATTCACCAAGGGAAAGAAGCAACTTGAAAAAGTAGAAGTTGACTGGAGCAGAGAACTTTCTTGTGTTCGGATCCATGTTGAACGGGTAATTGGAATGGTGGAACAAAAATATACTGTACTGCAAAATCGCATTCCCATCACAGGGGCGGATCCAGGAATTTCAAGATGGGGGAGGGGGGGTGCATGAAACGATAGCGCTGGGGGGGGGGGGTCTGGAGGTCCTCCCCCAGGAAATTTAAAAAAATTGATCGTCAGAAACAGCATTTCGTGAGTTCTTGGAAGTTTCTGTAGTCCCTTGTGTTCTTCCCTGGTCCAACAGTTCAGCAGATTCGCACCGCCTGCACCCTCATCCTGGATCGAATGGGGGGTGTGCATCCCCTGTACCCCCCCCCCCTTGGATCCGCCCCTGCATCACACTGATAAATGATGGGACATCACCAGAAGCAACTGTGAACAAAAGCGTACAAGTTGCGTGTGCTCTCGTAAATCTTTGTCCAGGAGTAGTTCCCATGGACTGATTTATCATGGAAGTGTTATTTTATGGATCACCAGTATCGCCTTATTAGTGATACACATTGTTAAATACGCACATGGAACAAAACAAAATGACAAGTAACATAAAGTTGCAGCAGTTTTATTGTCACAGTTGTGTCAGCTTCAAAACATATGTACACGTATCATGTGCAGCTTCATTTATTGTTCACAGAAAATATGTAGTGTATAAATTTCTACAGAAACATTAAAAACATCACTATATCCATTGTTACTTCACAAAATTTTTTTTTTATGATTCATTCAACATGTGGAATTAGTGAAAAAGACTTCAACATGTGCTTCTTGGATAATAAAGGTTTTTTTAATTTTCCACAATTGCAAAAAGAAATAAAAAAGTTAAACTGTCTACTTTTGTATTCTCGAGATTAAGATCAGTTATATTACTCTATTGCTCGCGTCCCGATCGCAGTTGCCTCGCACATGAACGCGTCGTCAGGGAAATTGTTTGCCCTCTAAGATGGCGTCGCGATTGGTTGTTAGGTGCTTCGTGACGTCAATGCATAAGGTCCATTGGAGGACTTTCGTTCCCGATTTATTACCAAAGTTGAAAACGTTGTCGAATGTCCGTGTAGACCCAGTATCGCTGTTCCGCCTCCATGAGTGAGCGAAGGGGACATTAATTGTAAAAATACATTTTCATTTTTTCTTGTCTCCTCAGGATTGTGATTGTCCCAGGTGGAGTTCAGCACGAATACGACTGTTTGTGTTTTGTCACACTCGAGACGCTCACATCATAAAAGGTACATTATTCCGCTGAAACGCTTTTTATTTTAATTATTTTCATATCATTAAACTTGAGGCGGTTTCGTTTCTCCGCTGGTGAAGATGAACCATTTGAGGGGTCGGCGTGTGTGGTCAGTCACGTGATTTTGCTTGGATGCGCGACCGCCATATTGGCAAAGTTGGAAACAAAAGCCATTTCACGCATGATCACACGTATATTATCGTCGTTCCCTTGTGCACAACGGCTCTCGCTTTCGGAAACATACTTGCTCATCTGTCGCTTTATTGTGGTTCAATGAGTGATACATTTAGTTCGTCCAACTGTTTGCAATGTCCTCTCAGTATGCAGAACATTTGCCAGGTGAGGCCTTGGCCAGGTATTGAGTGAAACTGCAATTAATTGGGCTTAATTCTTGTCCCTTCCAGCATTTGGCTGATTCCTGTAAAAAGTCAAGTGTCTTGTTATTCAAGTTAGCTTAAATAAAGGTACATGTAAATTTACATCTAAGTGATGGTGGGGAGAGTAACAAATGTCAGATTGGAAATCGACTCCCCAAAGCCCGTCAGATTATCGGACTAAAAACAAGTTATGCCTTGCTTTGGCCTTGTCTTGGCATGGCTTCTGTTAAATTTACCCATCAGCCCAAATCACATGTTAAATGTAGCCATAAGTCAGATCACATGTTAAATGTAGCCATAAGTCAGATCACATGTTAAATGTAGCCATAAGTCAGATCACATGTTAAATGTAGCCATAGGTCAGATCACATGTTAAATTTAGCCATAGGTCAGATCACATGTTAGATGTAGCCATAAGTTAGATCACATGTTAAATTTAGCCATAAGTCAGATCACATGTTAGATGTAGCCATAAGTTAGATCACATGTTAAATGTAGCCATAAGTCAGATCACATGTTAAATGTAGCCATAAGTCAGATCACATGTTAAATGTAGCCATAAGTCAGATCACATGTTAAATTTAGCCATAAGTCAGATCACATGTTAAATTTAGCCATAAGCCCAGATCACATGTTAAATGTAGCGATAAGCCTCAATCACATGTTAAATTTAGCCATATGCCTAGCTTACATGTTAAATGTAGCCATAAGCCCAGATCACATGTTAAATAGCCATAAGTTTAGCCATAAGTTTCACATACAAGGCTTTCATCCGCAGCTCAATGGAATACTGTTCTCCCCTATGGGCCGGTGCTCCTGCCTCACACCTAGCTCGGCTTCACGCTGTTGAAACCAAAGCTTTCAGAATTATTGGAATCTCCCGCGATGAAGCTATCTCTGAGGGCCTTTCACTCACTCACCGCAGGCAGGTAGGTGGTCTTTCTGTCTTCTACCGACTCCTCTCCGGCCTTGCACCCCCAGCTCTCTCTGTGCTCTGTCCCCCAAATATTCCTACAGGTCGCACAAGATCTGCCAGCAACCCTCTGATGGTTAAACTGCCGAAATCTCGGCTCTCCGCTCACCTTCACTCTTTCATTCCTCTTTTCTCCCGCCTCTGGAACAAACTACCTCACTCCCTTCAATCCCACTCCTCCCTCCAGGTCTTTAAAACAGCTGTTCACCACCATCTCTTATCTTCCCCCATCCAAAACCTTGATCTTTTCTACCCCCGCTAATTCACCCCAGATCCACCTTGTTTGAAATTCCAACTTCTTTCCTGGAAGTCCTGGCAGTGTCCATATGTTTTATACCTCTCCCACTGCCCCCTTCCCACGCCCCCCCCCCCAAAGCCCTCGCCCTCTCTCAGATCTCTCGATGTCTCCATGTCTCTCGGTCCCTGCTCTCAAATGTTGTGTTTGTGTCCTTCCCCCTCTCTCCCCATCTTGTCTACCGCTCCCTATGTTATATGTTTTATGTGTCGGTTTGTCTTTCTGTGTGATTAATGTTCGCTCTTTCACGAGCCTCGATCTTGTATACAAAAAAAAAAAAAAAAAAAATATATAGCCATAAGCCCACATCACATGTTAAATGTTGCCATAAGCCTAGATCACATGTTAAATTTAGCCATAAGTCAGATCACATGTTAAATTTAGCCATAAGCCCAGATCACATGTTAAATGTAGCCATAAGCCTCAATCACATGTTAAATTTTGCCATATGCCTAGCTTACATGTTAAATGTAGCCATAAGTCAGATCACATTTTAAATATAGCCATAAGTCAGATCACATGTTAAATGTAGCCATAAGTCAGATCACATGTTAAATTTAGCCATAAGTCAGATCACATGTTAAATGTAGCCATAAGTCAGATCACATGTTAAATTTAGCCATAAGTCAGATCACATGTTAAATGTAGCCATAAGTCAGATCACATGTTAAATGTAGCCATAAGTCAGATCACATGTTAAATGTAGACATAAGTCAGATCACATGTTAAATGTAGCCATAAGTCAGATCACATGTTAAATTTAGCCATAAGTCAGATCACATGTTAAATTTAGCCATAAGTCAGATCACATGTTAAATGTAGCCATAAGTCAGATCACATGTTAAATGTACCCATAAGTCAGATCACATGTTAAATGTAGCCATAAGTCAGATCACATGTTAAATTTAGCCATAAGTCAGATCACATGTTAAATTTAGCCATAAGCCCAGATCACATGTTAAATGTAGCCATAAGCCTCAATCACATGTTAAATTTAGCCATATGCCTAGCTTACATGTTAAATGTAGCCATAAGTCAGATCACATTTTAAATGTAGCCATAAGTCAGATCACATGTTAAATGTAGCCATAAGTCAGATCACATGTTAAATGTAGCCATAAGTCAGATCACATGTTAAATGTAGCCATAAGGCAGATCACATGTTAAATGTAGCCATAAGTCAGATCACATGTTAAATGTAGCCATAAGTCAGATCACATGTTAAATGTAGCCATAAGTCAGATCACATGTTAGATGTAGCCATAAGTCAGATCACATGTTAAATGTAGCCATAAGTCAGATCACATGTTAAATTTAGCCATAAGCCCAGATCACATGTTAAATGTAGCCATAAGCCTCAATCACATGTTAAATTTAGCCATATGCCTAGCTTACATGTTAAATGTAGCCATAAATCAGATCACATTTTAAATGTAGCCATAAGTCAGATCACATGTTAAATTTAGCCATAAGTCAGATCACATGTTAAATTTAGCCATAAGGCAGATCACATGTTAAATGTAGCCATAAGTCAGATCACATGTTAAATGTAGCCATAAGTCAGATCACATGTTAAATGTAGCCATAAGTCAGATCACATGTTAAATGTAGCCATAAGTCAGATCACATGTTAAATGTAGCCATAAGTCAGATCACATGTTAAATTTAGCCATAAGCCCAGATCACATGTTAAATGTAGCCATAAGCCTCAATCACATGTTAAATTTAGCCATATGCCTAGCTTACATGTTAAATGTAGCCATATGCCTAGCTTACATGTTAAATGTAGCCATAAGCCCAGATCACATGTTAAATGTAGCCATAAGCCCATATCACATGTTAAATGTTGCCATAGGCCTAGATCACATGTTAAATTTAGCCATAAGCCCAGATCACATGTTAAATGTAGCCATAAGTCAGATCACATGTTAAATGTAGTCATAAATCAGATCACATGTTAAATTTAGTCATACGCCTCAATCACATGTTAAATGTAGCCATATTCCTAGATCACATGTTAAATGTAGCCATAAGCCCAGATCGCATGTTAAATGTAGCCATAATCCCATATCACATGTTAAATTTAGCCATAATCCCATATGACATGTTAAATTTAGGCATAAGCCTAGATCTCATATTAAATTTAGCCATAAGCCTAGATCTCATGTTTCATTTAGCCATAATCCCATATCACATGTTAAATTTAGCCATAAGCCTAGATCACATGTTAAATATTAGCCATAAGCCTAGATGTCATGTTAAATTTAGCCATAAGCCTAGATCACATGTTAAATTTAGCCATAAGCCTAGATCTCATGTTAAATTTAGCCATAATCCCATATCACATGTTAAATTTAGCCATAAGCCTAGATCACATGTTAAATTTAGCCATAAGCCTAGATCTCATGTTAAATTTAGCCATAAGCCTAGATCTCATGTTAAATTTAGCCATAATCCCATATCACATGTTAAATTTAGCCATAAGCCCAGATCACATGTTAAAAGTCTCATCATGTTTGTGGAACAATCACAACATCACAATAATAATCTTGAAATTGTTGGGCATATTGACAGTTCAACTTTTTAGATTTTCTTTAGCTTCTGTTTTACATGACTACCGTAAACTAAAATAAATTATGGCATCACTAACCCGATATGAAATGTGCTGAACAAATGTAGGTATATGTAATCCGACTTGGGCTGCCACAGGTTTCCTCTGGTATCTTTCGTGCCGCGATTCACAGCTTTCAGCCGTATAATGCTTCTCTGGTTCAGTAGCTTGACTTGGTATCAAATAAAACGAAAGTTCTGACTGTTTTGCTTTGTTGTTCATGCAATTGAAGATGCAGCAACTTTTGACCATGCCTGCAATTGCAGAAATATCGAAAGAAGAAAATATACATGCAACCTGCGAACATAAGTGCAACTGATGTATGCAGTGCAGGCACGCAAGACGTGTATTTCCCCTTGTTTGCACCTTCGAGTTAGTTTCTAAGCGGACATTGCATTATGGGGTAACAAAGTTCCCGGATGCCCCACCCCGAGAATGCGAAGCAGTGCCGTTGTAGTTTTCGTCAGACAACCTGCTACAAATGTTTCCATTCTTTATCTGTTACTCATGGTTCTTAAAGTTTCAAGAGGACGTAACTCTTAATAAGGTTGGGGATCTGACGTGTGTCCAATTACCAAGTTTCTTGTAGTTTATTGTGGCTTTAGCACTTAAGCAAACGCTCCATTCAAAACTGTTGATTAGGAACGGCTGTCTTGGCAAGCGCTACCTAGCTGCTTGATAACTGAACACAACCCTGGTGGCAGCATAAGCCCGGAGCGAGGACCAGGAGCGGAACCCTGGTTGGTGGTTCAGGTGGGCGGAGCCCTGTTAGGCGGCCCAGGAGGCTTACCCTCCCCTTTGCCCCATGCGTATAAATATATATGTATATCATTCTTGGCCCTCATCTCCCAACGGGTGAAGAATCATTTAAAAATAATAATAATAATAAACTACAATGGTATTCACTCGACCTCGAAACGATACGGCTCTACAATTCCTCCAAAAGCGTTTCCATCACTAATTTTGTCAACAATAGTTTCTTCAAAATCTCCCTGATCAGTTTCAACATTCTGAGAACTTTCGGAGTTGCTGACAGTGGAATCAATAGGGAAATCAGAGCTCGAAACAGTTCTCTATGTACAGCTGACATTTGGATCAAGGTGAGTTCATAGTGTGACGAAGACAGTTTAGCACAGACACATGGGCCGAACCAGAACGCCACTCGGTAGAGCGCATACCTCTGCGAGACTGGACAGTTTGTTTTGTCTACCATTTGGGCTACATCTAGATCCGGACCTGAACCAAAATCTAATCGCTTGTTCTTATTGCCTAACCAGCTCATCCACCTAGTTTTGTCATTAGTTGTCCACAACTTTTTGAAATATCATGCCAGTATGTACGTATTGTATATCGTTTTAGACCCTATCACTCAGTGGTGAAGAATCACTTATTAGTTCAAAAAATTCTCGTATCCAAATCCGTATTCGGATCTTCACCAAAATCAAATCCATTCGTCCTTGTCGGACACCCAACATGTCCACCAAGTTTTGTCCAAATCCGTCCATAACTTTTAGAGACATCATATTGTATATCGGTTTTTACCCTCTCTCCCAATGGTGAAGAATCACTTTTAATTCGCAGATCTAGATCCGGATCTTCACCAAAATCAAATCAATTTTTCCTTGTCACACAACCAATCTGTCCAACAGGTTTTGTACGAATCTGTCCACAACCTTTTGAGATATGCTTCTCACAAACAGACAGACAAACAAACTGGGGTTGAACCCCTAATCTCCGTCCACCTTTGGTACTGGAGATAAAAAAGGCTTTTGGGAGAAGTTTCTTAAAAGTAGCTAGGCGGAAAGGATTCACATAATAGATGATAAAATTAACAGGTTCCCGGGTTGTTGTTTTTAACAAGAACCTTGATTCCTGGACTCTCAATCGTGTATATATATATATATATATATATATATATATATATATATATATATATATATATATATATATATATATATATATATATATATATATATATACATATACATATATATGTCAGTGGTGAAATTATTTGTTCTCGACAGAGATTGGCTCATCAAATATGTAACTGACAGAGGGATGGGATGGGCACACGGGCTCAAGATGGCTGGGGAAGCATTCAAATCGTTAGGCTCCCGATACAAAATTGAAAAATCTAAGCTCGACAATCCTGCGGACCATCCAGAAGGGCTGTATCGGGTTTCAGAGCAATCGGTTGGTAAATAAGAGACGAGTAGGGATCGAAAGTTTCAGAAGGTACCCCCCTCAACCCACCTGGAGCCCCCATGATCCGAATTCAAAAAATACAAAATCAAGAAATCTAAGACCGAGCGATCCTGCGGGCCATCAAGTAGAAGAGCTGTATCGGGTTACTGTGTTGTATTCATCTGTCGAGTTTCGGAACGATCAGCAAGGTGATAAGGGAGGAGAGAAAAAACGGCATGAAGGTAGACGGACGACCGGATGGACAGACATCCGGACTTCACGACCCATTTTACAAGTTCATCTCTTCGAGAATCAAGATGAGATGGCCTTAAAACAGGGCATCTCACACTTGATGTTCTGCAGCATGGCTAATAAGGGCTATTTATAGTCACTTTGACTTCGCCCTTTCACATTTTGACCCAATTTTTAATTACTCGGTTATTTCTCAAAAATGACCATCGAGTTTGTCCCAGTGTCTGAGTGTACGTACGTACATCCGTTAATATTTGACGAAAGCATCTTCCCCTCATAAATGACCTGACCGATTATGGACCAGATTTAGTACAATGCCTTAGGTCAGCAAGGTCTCATAGGGTTGTGCTCCCCATCTGGGTCCGTCCCCTATAAGAGGATGAAAAGGGAAATTTCACCTCCAATTCAGGTAATTTATTTTAAAATTTTCAGATACTGTGGGGAAATGACTGTCAGTCCCTCACGGGGCTATTTTTTATTTATTTATTCATATTGTCATAATAAAGGTTTGTTGAAAATTTGATGTCAAAAGGTAAAATAGTAAAAAAAAAAATGTAACACACACACCCACACACACACACACACACACACACACACTTGCAAAACCTTGTCTTCTGCTGTTCAAGAGGACAGGTTAACTTTCCTCCTTCAAGATGTCTCTGATTCCTCAATTTCACTTTCTGGTTACTCCCTCCTCCGGTATGATAGACCTGAGCCTCGTCCTGGTGGTGGGGTGGCTATCCTTATCAAAAACTCTCTTCCTCACTCTCCCTGCACTGCCCTCTCTCCACCACACCCCTAGGAGTACCTCTGGCTACGATTTCCCTCCGCTCCCACCTTTTGTTCATATGTGTTCTGTACCGTCCACCAAACAGTGATGACTCCATTTACATCTCGCTGTCTGACAACATGGACCAACTTCTATCCACTCATCCCAACTCTCTCTTCCTCATATGTGGTGACTTCAACTGTCATCATGCCAGCTGGCTGGGTGTGCGTACTTCTCTCAACAACCATGACACCTCAGCAAAGGACTTCTGCGACTCATTGGGACTGACACAATCTGTCAATTTCCCAACCCGGATCTCAGTCAATGGTACATCATCTCTTCTAGACTTGGTTATGACTAACTTCCCTGCAAATGTCTGCTGTTCTTCTTCTGTTCCAATTGGTTCATCTAATCACGTGCTTGTTAAAGTGCACATCTCTCTGACCATTCTCAGAGAGCCTCCTCAGCGTCGACGAGTCTGGCATTTCACTCAGGCCGACTGGCAGCCATCAATCACCTGGACTGGTCTCCCATCTCCAATGCCTCTGCAATCAACTCATCCTGGGAATTCTTCCAAAGAAAATTGCTCTCTCTCATGCACAGATTTATCCCATCTCGTCTTCAGTTGTCATACCCTTCCTCCCGTCCATGGTACAAAGAATCCTGTGGTGAGGCAGTTGCCCTGAAACAACTTGCCTTTGCCTCTTGTAAGGCTAATCCAACTGAAGGCAATCTCAGTTCCTTTCACCAAGCTCGGAACAAGTGCGTGTCTACCCTCAGCAGAGCCAGGAAACAATATCTCTCTACTCTCTGACTTTCAAAACTCTCAAAGACTGAACTCTCAAACCTGTCTCCCTTTTCCAAATCCTGGTGGCATCTGGTCAAATCTGTTTCTGGTGTTTGTTCCCCCTCCATCCCCTCCCTTACCTCAAACGGCTACACAGCTGACACTGCACTTGAAAAAGCTGAATGCCTCAACTCTGTGTTTGCCTCAAGATCTTGTGTCCCAAACCCATCTCTCTCTGTACCCACCTAACCCAGCCAAACCCAGCTGCTCCTGGACTCTGTGTCCTTCTCTCCTGACAAGGTGGAGAAGTTTCTGTCAAACCTCGATTCTGAATCTGCAACTGGACCAGACGGCATCAGCCCACGGGTACTAAAATCCTGCTCTGTAGCTCTATCTCACCCTCTCTCTGTTCTCTTCACCCTCTCTTTTGCTCAAGGTCATCTGCCATCATCTTGGAAATCAGCCAACATGACCGCTTCACATCAAAAAGGTGCAAAAACAGATCCTTGCAACTACAGTCCAATCAGCCTGCTCCCAATCATCAGCAAGGTAATGGAATCTAACATCGCTTCTGATATTAAATCCTTCCTCTTCTCCAATAGCTTGATGTCGGATCATCAATTTGTATTTAGACCCGGTCACTCTACTCTGGAAATGCTGCTTCAACTGTCTCAACAATGGATGGAGGCCCTCAACGTCTCCCTTGACATATCTTGTGCGTTCGATACGGTCTGGCACCCCGATCTGCTCACCAAACTCTCATCCTTTGGTATCCATGGAAATCTCCACGCATGGCTTGCGGATTTCCCTTCCGGTCGCAGTCAACATGTGGCCCTGAATGGATTTCTCTCATCTCCCCTTCCTGTTCAGGCTGGAGTTCCCCAAGGTAGTGTTCTGGGCCCTGTGCCATTTTTTGGTATTCATCGATGATCTTTCCGACTCTCTGGAATACCCTCTCTATCTCTTTGCTGATGACTCCACTCTCTGCCGCTCCATATCTCAACCCTCAGATCAGCAGGGAGCAGCCTCTTCACTCTCTGCGGACCTGGACAAAATCACAGACTAGTCAAACATGAGGAACATGTCTTTCAATCCTGACAAATCTCACACTCTCACTATGTCTCTCCGAAAAGACCATCTGGAAAACATTCCCATCCACTTTCTCAACAATCTTCTCCAAGAAGTTCTGTCACTCAAGATTTTGGGTCTCACTATCTGCCATGATCTTTCCTGGGAAAACCACATTTCCAAGCTGGTCTCCAAAGCCAGTCGCTGACTGGGCATCCTCCGTCGTGTGAATTCCTTCCTTGGCACAACTGAGCTCCTCACCACATACAAGGCTTTGATCTGTAGCTCAATGGAATACTGCTCTCCACTCTGGGCTTGTGCTCCTGCCTCACAACTAGCTCGGCTTCACGCTGTAGAATTCAAAGCTTTCAGGATCATTGGCATCTTCCGCGATGAAGCTGATTCTGAGGGCCTTTCACTCTCTCACCGCAGGCAGGTTGGTGGTCTTTCTGTCTTCTACCGACTCCTCTCTGGCCTAGCTCCCTCAGCTCTGTCTGTGCCCAAATATTCCTGCAGGATGCACAAGACCTGCCAGCAACCCTTTTCTGGTTAAAGTGCCAAAATCAAGACTCTCTGCTCACCTTCACTCTTTCATTCCTTTTTTTTGCCGCCTCTGGAACAAACCCCCACACGCTCTTCAATCCCACTCCTCCCTCCAGGTCTTTAAAACAGCTGTTCACCACCATCTCTTATCTTCCCCCATCCAAAACCTTGATCTTTTCTACCCCCGTTAATACACACCAAATCCACATCTTTCAATCCCCGACTTCATTCCTGAAATTCCTTGTAGTGTCAATTTGTTTTGTGCCGTGTACCCCTTCCCTCCCCCCCCCCCAAGCCCCCTCCCTTCGAACAGATCTCCCGATGTCCCTGTTCTCTACTGTTGTGCTTTGTGCTTCCCTCTCTCTCCCTATCTTGTCTCCCCCTCCCCTTATTGTTTTACGTGTCCGTTTATTTTTTGTGTTTTTTGTGTTTGATGTGTTTGATGTGCTGGCTCTTAAACGAGCCTCGACCTTGTATACAAAAACAAAAAACAACCCTCACATGCCAGTAATGCAGTCTTTGAGTCGCTTCCACAGATGAAAAATGCGAGGATTAATATCAGCCTTAAGACTACGAGGAATGGGAATGGGTGTGTGTTTCTGGAAGAATGAGTGGGACCTGATGGAGCTGTGAATGAGTGTGGCGTGGAGACATCAACAATTCACTTGAGCCAAGTCTCAAGTCTTTGAGAGAAAGTTTTAAGTCTGAAATGAAGTGTGAAGTCACTGTGGCATTACTTCACCTTATCTTATGTCCCACATTTACTTATGAACCTTGGAACAGTACAAGCTCTCAAGGAATTAAGACACCGGGCTTCATTTATTGCAAAGTTTTGTTCTGAAAAGCTGTTGAACTCAAGTTTTATTTGTCAACTTCATACAGTGGAAATTCTTTGATTTGTTCCCAGAAAAAATACATTTTTGTAAAATCCGAATGAAATCACTTTGGGAAGGTTTGCCACCATCATGAATAAATTAAAATCACAATTCAGCCTTTAAGCCAGCCTTGTGATTGGCCATTAGAGATTGCATGTAGTGTAGGTAAGGGATAGAACAGGTAAGGATACTTTAATGATCAACTTCAAGAATATTTACTACATACTAGAATATAAGGCTCGTCGCTTCGTTGACGGAAATACCAATCTTTGCTGTGATGGCTAATCTAAGGGGAAGAAAAAGAGAGAGAGAAAAAAAAGATTCCTGGGAGATCCTGCTCTCCGTGCAGGGATAACCGACGTCACGTGTTGGCATTTGTAGTTTTGACACGCTTGTCCAAAAATTGGGATCACAAACACTCCTGGGAGTTTCCCGAATCCACCGTATTTGGATTTATTGAAATCCGTTAATCCGTTCTCAAGTTATAACACGACAAGCAGACAGACACACACGGCTCCTTTTATACGAGTAATATCGATTTACTACTGGCGAGGTATCCGTGCCATGCACGGGTGAGAAGCCAAAAGCAAACAAACAATGGTGAATGCTAAACCATGGAACCAATAAATTCCACGTTCTTGTGCCACCTTTAGTCGAACTTCAGACATGGACAGCAGGTTCGTGAATGACTTGGGCAAAAAACGTGCCCGTCTGAATGGTTCTTTACCCTCTCAATGGCGAATCTGCATATGGTGAATCCGCAAATGTCACGGTTCGAAAGTAGAAACCCCTCACGTCATTGCCTCATTCATGTTAAACTCAATATCTCTATTTTCATTCCACACAGAATCGTTACCATCATAAATTAATACTATAACAAAAGTGTTAAATCACGATTGTATTTAGATATTGTCAAACCAGCTCATTGTCGTCGTCTGTTCACGGATTCACACACAGGGGAGTAGGGGGGAGGGCACACACAGGGGAGTGTGGGGGGGGGGGGGAGGGCACACACAGGGGAGTGGGGGGGGGAGGGCACACACAGGGGAGTGGGGGGGGGGGGAGGTCACACACAGGCGAGTGGGAGGGGGGCGTCACACACAGGCGAGTTGGGGGGGGGGGTGTCACACACAGGGGAGTGGGGGGGGGGTCACACAGGGGAGTGGGGGAGGATCACACACAGGGGAGTGGGCGGGGAGGGCACACACAGGCGAGTGGGAGGGGGGGTCACACACAGGGGAGTGGGGGGGGCGGTCACACAGGGGAGTGGGGAGGGGTGTCACACACAGGGGAGTGGGGAGTGGTGTCACACACAGGGGAGTGGGGAGTGGTGTCACACTCAGGGGAATGGTGAGGGGTGTCACACTCAGGGGAGTGATGGTCAGTGGGTCACACACAGGGGAGTGGGCGTCAAGTGGGTCACACACAGGGGAGTGGGCGTCAAGTGGGTCACACAAAGGGGAGTGGGTGTCAGTGGGTCACCCACAAGGGAGTGGGGGTCAATGGGTCACACACAGGGAAGTGGATCACACCGTGGCGAGGATTAGTGGATCACACACCGGGGAGTGGACCACTCACAGGAGAGGGGGGAGAGGATCACAACTTTCATTGGTGGTCTCGTTCTGTTCCTTCATTCTTTTATTCATCTATCTATAATGCCAGTAATCTCTGTGTGTCTGTCTGTGTGTCTGTGTGTTTGTCTGTGACCGCTGTTTCTCGACAACCACGGGTCCGATATACTTGAAACTTGCCAGGTATATTGCTGGGGACCCGAGGATGTGCCTTTTCAAGGTTTGTAATTAATCGGACAAGTACCTACCGAGCTATGTCCAAAAAACGCTTCAACCAATCAGAGAGCAGCGAGCTATCACGTGTGCCGAACCGTTAATGCAATGCAAGCGTTAATGCGTTAATGCAAGGCTTTTCTTTTTTTCCCTCTTCTCTTTCTACTTTTCCTTGCGATTAAATTGCAAACAGCCAAAATACGTTGGCGCTAATTGAATAATTGGCCATTAACACTAAAATAATCGTAACTGCGATATGCCAACTTCCGGACAGTGCAGCCTTCCATGTTGTTGTTGTTTGCAGCAGCTGTTTGCAGCAAGGCAAGGCTTTTCAACTATGTTGCCGTTAAACTATGTTTTAAAACGAATTCAAACTGCGATTAAATTAAAACGATTCATCCTAACTGCGATTTGCGAACTTCCGGACAGTGACGACTTATCTTCCGGCAGCCAATCACAGAACGCTCTGTTGCGTAGGCGTGGCCGATGTGAGACGAGCGGAGCTGAGCGCGTTACGAGCTGACCGCCATTACGGTACGTAATTCGATTTCTTATGCGCATTATTTCTCCCAATTCAGTCAGAGCGAAGGGCGGAAGCGAAGAGCGTTGCTTTTTTTGTTTACGGGCGTACGGGCGGGGTAGAGCGTACGGGTAGCGTTTTTTTTTTTTTTTGGCCACGGAACGGGCACCCACGTACGGGCAATTCCAGTAATCTCTGTCTGTCTGTCTGTACGTCTGTACGTTTGTCTGTGACCGCTGTTTCTCGACAACCACGGGTCCGATATACTTTTAACTTGCCAGGTATATTGCTGGGGACCCGAGGATGTGCCTTTTCAAGGTTTGTAATTAATCGGACAATTACTTACCGAGCTATGTCCAAAAAACGATTCAACCAATCAGAGAGCAGCGAACGATCGCGTGTGCCGAACGTGGCGGGCACACTCTGCCTCGGATGGCACATTTGAGAGCGTATTCATTTATTTCACGTTTGCAAACTATGTTGGCGTTAAACTATGTTTTACAACTAATAAAAACGAATTTGCGATTCATTCGCTTTCCTGCGCGTTTGTGCACGCGATGGCGATTTCTTTACCAAACTCCGGAAGCCGTTCGCTTTGGACCAAACCATTGCATGTAAATAGAGGGGGGGGATTGTCACCACTCGCAAGCCGTTCGCTTTGGACCAAACCATTTCATGTAAATAGAGGGGGGGGATATAATTTTAGATATAGATATAGTACGGGCATGCCCTAGTTTTGGAAATGGCAGTTACAAATGACCCTCATGCAACTTATTGAGACAGCGCTGACATGAAGCAGGAATGACCACCCACATGCCCCCACATTAAGCAACCTTGAGCGAAAGAAGCTCGGACGCACGCGATGTATATGGAATGGAGCGGAGCATATTCTGACGTCGAGAACAACTCCCACCAAGAACCTGACAATACAACGTGCACAACATGTGACTGCACGGGATCGCACGTACAGCAGCGGACCAGATTCAATCTGTTCCAACATGAACACCTCGACCTCATCTGCAGGTTCGGCACCGGCCTTTGGGGAGCGAAGCTCTGCCCCTCTCGCCACGTGCAGCCTACCTAATAATTGCAACTTTTCGTTGTGACTACATCTAAAGAATGAAAAATTCCAACTATAAAGAATACAGCTCAAATGGAAAAGTCCCTGGGGAAAAAGTTATGGGCGGTGTATAAGAACATTACATTACACCCTTCTGACCAGCGAAAACCAAAATTACTCTTTTTGTTACAGCATACAAAATGACATTTTTTTTAAATTAAAGATTTCAAATAAACGTATTTAAAGCGTACGTGCACTTCAATTATTTAAGAGCAGGTTGGACAAACATTGGTCCTTCTCTCATCTAATGTTACCCTGAGTCCCAATAAACATGCACACCTCACAATAAATTATGCTCAATTTATGTCAAGTAGTGGGACATATACAAACCCCCATCGATGGAATGAATGGAAGTTTAAACAGGATTACCTTTACTTCCATATAATATTGATGATTATGATGGTGATAACTTATAAAGTAAGAATGAAGAAACGTATCTCGGCAATTTCCTGTGTATTATTTAGGCGGTGTATGATATACCGTGCCGATCTCGGCAATTTCCCGTCTGCTTGAATTTTCTCGACTATTGCTCAAACCGAGTCTAAAACCATCGATAAAAATGAAATGAGATGGTGAATTAGAGTGGAGATAAAGCCATGAGGGAGTCTCAATGAACAGGCCTTCATTTCATTTAAAATGCATTTTGTTCTATAAACGGTAACTTTCATCAAATTTTCTCCACGTTTTTTGCAACCGAGTCTGAAACCATGTTAGCGACTGTGAAAAATGAAATGAGATATCGAATTAGAGTTGAAATAAAACTGTGAGAGAGAGAGAGAGAGAGAGAGAGTAAGAAACTGTGCCCTAAATAAGAAGCCTCAAAGCTATGCGAGGAAAGAAAATGGTGTTGATTTGTTGTTGTTGTTGTTCCAGAATGGGTGGAGCTACTCCCTCAATGGAGGAGGCCACACCCACAGACAGAGAGACGGAACCATCAACGGGAGAATATTATATGGACACCCACAGACAGACAACATCATCACCAATGGAGAATAGTATATAGATACTTTTACTTTAATGGCCTGTCCCAATATTTATTACTTTCTTGTGGATTCGGCCAAGAACCGTTTTGGTCCAAATTTTTCACAAATCACCTCTGTTTCATAGTTTTAGCTTTGGGGAAATGAATCTGTTTTTCAGGGTATCGGCGATAACTCGCTTACTCTTCACAAAAGACACTGTGATTATCTCGTGTTTAAAGTTCACCAACAAACAGTGCTGGCTGATCGGTCCTTCGGCTTAACCTCCTTCTAATGGATGGTGCACACATCGATGCCTCGCTCTTCCTGTGAAGCACTAGTTGATTATGGTGACAGTTTATAGCTGGGTCAAAGTTCAAAGCCAGGCCTGACAACTCAAATCCAAGTGCGCATACCTCCAAGATTTTCTGGCAGCCCCTCAAATCATGCTCTATCTGTATAAATTGTGTTGAAACTTGTCATTTCCACTAAGATTCTTTTTAAAATGAAAACTTGTTTTGTAACATACATGACGTCCTATGCAGGAACTAAATATACCAACCTACCTGTTGTTGTACTTGTGCCTCGATGGAAACATGTTATTTGACAAGGTAGTTTGCTAGGTATTGCCCTATAAATCAGTAAGGGAGTTGCTATGCTAAGAAAGGGAGTATGCATGTTCATCCAAATTACAGAAAGTTTAGTCACAAATGGAAATTTCCATTTGTCTAATTTCCTAGTCTTATTTTTTTCTTATTACGCTTACTCTTATACGCTTACTCTTATTCCTAGAAAAACCTAGTCTTATTTTCCTCTTTGAATTTCTTTGTACCATATAATGATAAATTAGAATGGTGCTCGGCAGAGCGCATACCTCCGCCAGACTGAACAGTTTACTTTTTGTATCCCATTGATAGGCCCGATCTGGATTTGGACCTGAACCAAAATCAAATCTGCTTGTTGTCGCCTAACTAACTCCACCAAGTTTTGTCATAAAAGATCATGCTGTATATCGTTTTTGGCCCTATCACTCAATGGTGAAGAATCAGGATCTGTGTCACATACCCAACCTGTCCACCAAATTTTATCCGAATCCATCCCTAAATTTTCTGAGATATCCTGCTCACAGACAGACAGACAAGGGGGAAAACATGAGATCCACCCACCTTCGGTCACAGAGGTAATCACCAAACATCATGAGCCATTTAAAGTTTTCTGCTTTTTTATTTTATTTCGGGACATGACGGAGTTCGGTAGACATCTGCTTCTGTGCATGTAGTGTTATTAGAGGTGTTCTGTGATATTTGTACAAACGGTGTTCTTGTACAACACAATGTGCAATGTGCATGTATGGATATTTACACTGCACAGTATGTGAGAGAATCTAGCCCCTAGTATTAAGTCTTTCATTCACGTGATCTTCTGATGACGTGCCTTCATTTTGCCGATTTCGACGTTATTACCTCCGCCACCAAAGGTGGATCAAAATCTAAACTCTCTGCTCACCTTCACTTTATTCCTCTTTACTCCCACCTCTGGAACAAACTCCCACAATCTCTTCAATCCCACTCCTCCCTCCAGGTCTTCAAAACAGCTGTTCACCACCATCTCTTATCTTCCCCTATCCAAAACCTTGATCTTTTCTACCCCCGTTAATTCACCCCAAATCCGCCTATTTCAATCTCCAACTTCTTTCCTGAAATTCCTAGTTGTGTCAATTTGTTTTATACCGTGTACCACTTTCCTCCTCCCACCCCCTCCTCACCCAGCCCTCCCCCTTCCACAGATCTACCGACGTCCCTGTTCTCTACTGTTGTTGTGCTTGTATGCTTTCCTCTCTCTCCCCCTCTTGTCTCCCGCTCCCTTTATTTATTGTATGTTTTATGGGGCTGTGCCTGTTCTCGTGTGGAATGTGTTAGCTCTTACACGAGCCTTGACTCTGTATTCAAAAAAAAAAAAAAAAAATTGGAAAAACACCAAGATAACATAAAACGACTGAAGAGTGGGAAGGTAGGGTGGGGTTATTATTATTACGATTATTATTGTTATGAATATTGTTTCGTGATGTCATTATTGTTGTTAATACATTTGTTATTAGAAGCGGCGTTGGGAAAACGGCACGATAAGCTGTCTATGCGACTTTACACTGCGTTTGTCTAAGGCAGAAAACCTCATCGGGAGGGGTGCAAAAAAGAGAGGGCCTCGGCCGACGTTTCCACAACATTGTCAAGGATGGTTGTGGCTGCCTATTACTACTTTAATGGTTCTTTCTCAAAGTGTGCATGTCCACATGAAAATGGTGTTTAGTATTACTTGGGCAGAGGGAATGGGTGTAGGCATGCTCAACATGTTGCATTTTCTGGCTACGTACACTTGTTTTCCGATTGCAAAATTGTATATCAAAGCCTTCAAAAAGCAATAAAAAGTCACGCTGTGGAAATAGGTAATGGCAGCGAAGATAACATCGATTAAATGAGTCGTGAAGCAAGTACGGTATACATTTCACAGCATGGGAATGTGTTATGAGACCAAGATTCTCTTACAATCAGGAAACCTCCATAAAATGAGCGTCTAGCTCCTCATGAAGCCTCCGTGTTTATTTTCCATTAACTCTTCCTTCGGCCTTAGGGAGTCTTCATCGTCCTCGGAGCGAACAGCAACACCAAAGAACCTGCGCATGAAGCCTCCGTAGCGTTTTTGATCACCCCAGGACCTTCGAGGCCCACCCACCCTGTGCATGAATCCTCCATAGCGTTTTTGGAGGAACCTCTCATCTTCTATCTCATCATCCACTCTGCCCTCATCACCCTCATCCTTGATGACTTCATTTGCACCTCCCCCTTCTCCATTATCAGCATCTCCTTGAAGCCCCATCACTCGGTTACTCAGGTACTCGCCATAATGCTTATCCATCTGTCTTTGGGACTGTTTGAGTGGACTGTCCTCCAGTATGATTTGCTTCCCACGTTCCTCCTCTTCTGCATGATCCATGATTGTGTGGACCTTTTCCATTACTTCTTGGGGAAGGTCCCGGTAATGTTGTAAGAACGCACCATAATCTTTGTTTTGTTGTGTCGAGGGGTAGGCTGAGAAGGCTAGGTGACTCAAATCCCTTGTATTGTCACCTCGTTTGGTTAAGATCTCCCACTGCAGACCCAAAGCACCACCATCTTCTAGAGCTCCAAGCAGATGCATCTGACATCCAGGCCAGTACTTGCCAATTCTTCCTTCGGTGACGCATTCAGACGTGCATCTCTATAGGCACAAAAACACCCAGACAGTTGTTCCATATCCCAAATGGGAAAATGTTTAGATAATTAGGATTACATGACTGGTAATCACGTAGGTAGATTATCATGACCTGTAAACTTGGCTAATAATGCCTTTATAGTGCACAACATAGGGTGTTTCATACAGTCTACTCCCTTGCTAATGGTAATCACTTTAAACACTAATAAGCACAAACAAATCAATATCTGAAGATTCGTATTAAAATTACAATGAAATTGGAAGCAAGCTAATAGGCCTGTAGTTAAGAGGATTCGTTTTTCAGCATTTATGTATATTTCAGTGATTTTGGCTAACTTCTAGGCAGACGGAAACTGGCCCAGAGAGAATGATTAGGTGAACACAGCAGAAAGAGGACAAGCAAGGGGACCAAAGCAGGTCTTTAGGACACGCGCACTGTTCATGTCGCAGAATAGGAGTCGAGGTTTGCTGGAAACCTCTTCACCTCAGGTGAGAAAGACACTGTCCAGGTGCAATTGGGTTCTAGAAGGTAGAATAGGCATGGGAAGGGAGGAAGTGATGGGTTGGTTCCACATTATTTGGAAGCAAATACTGAGTTGAGGTATTTGGCCTTGTCAGGAGCCGAGTCAGCCATGGTTCCATTTGAAGTGAAGGAAGAGTTGGAAGGGAAGAATACTCCAGAGCCTGGCTTGACAAGGTGTCAGCAGGTCTTTGAAGAATGAGTCAGGTTTGAGTGGTTAGTCTTTAGATTCGCAAGATGTTTTCTCGCTCTCCTGAGAGTGGGCACACTCTTTTTGGCCTTTGTGGATTGATCTGAGATTGCCTTTGGTTGGATTTGCCTTCCAGGTAGGCTTTGCTTTTCTTTGCAAGCTTTTCCGCTTTTCCTTGCAAGTTGTTTGAAGGCAATCCCTCTGTCACATCGCTGGGTTTTTATAGCAGCCATTTTGTTTCGGCTTATTCAAACGTGCGTTGCTTTGAAAACACAATCTACTCTCACGGACTAGTTAAAGTATATAATTGAAATCTGGATTCAGATTTGAGGATCACATCCCACACACTAAATAAGAATCAAAATCTGGAGTGAAATCTGAAAAATTTAGGACATTGCCGATTTTTATAACCAAGTGTATATCTTTTACTCGGCTTTAGGCAGGGCTGTCCTTCCTCCTTCTCCATATTGCCAAAACATTCAACTTAACTTTTTCGACTGTTCCAACAATTATGTTGAGTGAAGAAAAGATTGAGGAATGTGCCCAAAAGTGTAGCTTTATTGAGTGCAACGAAAATAATTAACCAGTGGGATCAACGTGAAAGTTTCCGCAATCATGCTTGGGTAGTCCGTGGGGGAAATCACTGGAGTTAGGAGGCAAAATAAATCAAATTAGAGATCGGATTAAAAGAATGTGGCCTTGCTCCCTCCTCCTGCTATAGTCTATTTAATTTATTTTCTTCCTTTAAAAAGTAGAAAGCACTGATCGACAAACAAGGGCCTGTTTCAAGGTAAACATTTGCGGTTGTCGTTTTGATTTACTTTATGCATGTATGTTTATGTATAGATTACTGAAACGGAACAAACAGGCCACTGTGCCTCGGGTGCAATGGTCCACTCACAAGCGCTCATACGGGAGTGCGTGTGTGTGTGCACTGTCATTAAGCATAATATATCATTCTTTTTGCTAACCCCGCTCCTCCTCTCACCTTTCTCTCCTCTCCCCTCTCGATCTCCCCCTACCCCCCCCCCCTTTTGCCCATATTCCCCTTTTTACGACTCCACCCCTTCTCCCTCCTCTTCCTCCCTCCTTTCTTTCTCTCTCTCTCTCTCTCTCACTCTCTCTCTCTCCCTCTCTCTCTCTCTCTTACCTCTCTCTCTCACCTCTCTCTCTCACCTCTCTCTCCCACCTCTCTACCCCACCTCTCTCTCCCACCTCTCTCTCCCACCTCTCTCTCCCACCTCTCTCTCCCACCTCTCTCTCTCCCCCACCTCTCTCTCTCTCCCACCTCTCTCGCTCCCCCACCCCCTCTCTCTCTCTCTCTCTCTCCCACCCCCCTCTCTCTCTCTCTCTCCCACCCCCCCTCTCCCTCTCCCACCCCCCCTCTCTCTCTCCCACCCCCCCTCTCTGTCTCTCTCCCAACCCCCCCCCCCTTCTCTCTCTCTCTCTCTCTCTCTCTCTCCCACCCCCCCCTCTCTCTCTCTCTCTCTCCCACCCCCACCCCCTCTCTCTCTCTCTCTATCTCTATCTCTATCTCTATCTCTCTCTCTCTCTCTCTCTCTCTCTCTCTCTCTCTCTATCTCCCCCACTCCTCTCTGTCTGCCTTCCCTATCTCCCCCAATCCTTCCCCTCCCCACCCCCAACTCCTCTCCCTCCCCACCCCACCTTCCCTCCCCAACCCCTCTCTGTCCCACATCCCACCTTCCCTCCCCAACCCCTCTTTCTCCCACACCCTCCCCCCTCCCCCTCTCCTCCCTTCCCCCTTCTCTCCCGTCCATTCTCCTCTCACTGCCCCTTCTCCTCCCCCTCCACTCTAATTTGCCCCTCCTCCTCTCCTTCCCCCTTTTCCCCTCCATATCTGGCCTATCAGTGGGATACATACTGTAAACTGTTCAGTCTGGCAGAGGTGTGAGCTCGACTGAGTGCGGTTCTAATTTTTATATTGTAATGTGTGAGGTAGGTAGCAGGATAACTTAGAGGTGTGCGCACCCGTATCTGAGCTGTCTAGCCTGGGTTGAAATGTCAACCCATCTATGCACTGTTACCATAGTGATTAGGATGCAGGGCAATGCATCGATGTGTGTGTCTTCCATTGGAATGACATTAAACTGAAGTACCTAATTTGCAGCACTCGTCGTTGGTTGACGTGAAAGATCCCACAGTGTCTTTTGTGAATCGTAGGTTAGTTATCAGCCTCCTGATGAAATCCCTCATTCATGCCTTGATTGACAGCTGTGAAGGTAATGGCAAACCACCCAGCATAACCATGCCCAGGAACTGCTTCGGCAGAACTGACGCCTTTTCAAAGAATCTGGCACCTTCGGTTAAATGGATGTCTGAAGGGGAGTCGACAGTGTTTCCCCTCAAAATGTTTTTTATTCGCAGACAGAAACATGAATAACTTCTACTCCAACATTATGAGGAAATGTACCAACCCCAGGGAAGAATCCATTGCACCAGTTGTGAACTACATAGGACAGGGACTAACATCTGTACAGATTTTCACTTCATGGTTAGGGGAAAAAGTTTTTGACTCCTGCTTCATGATAATGGGGGGAAAATACGTTTTGAGAATTAGAAAATAAGAAGTATGGTTCTGTACATTGAAATGATTGGTAAGGGCTTTGTAAGGAAATACGTTTTGCCAATGTGTCACTAATATTTTATTTTGGCTGACTACACACTGATCTTCCTTTATAAAATATGTAACGAATACTCGAAATGCTGTAACTGTGATCATACGTACCAACACCTGCACGTTGTCTGAAAGACACCGCATGCACACCATGTGGCACCAACTGTCCACTGCGCGACCACGATTTGCTACCACCAGTATCACGACGATCACAAGGGCACGCATGGCTCTGTGTGGACCAAAAGGTGGTTATAACTCCATTACTATGTCCATATCCATGGCAAACTTTTGCTATTTGTGACATCATTCAGTCTTGTTGCATTAAACACCTTTTTACACTGATCTGGTACATGGAACACATGCATGACAATGACATGAGCAGACATCTGGATAATTTTACACAAATTACATGGACATGAGTAGACCATGGACAAACATGTGGTATATGTTAGATTTTAACCTGGGGTCCTTGCATCATGATCTAGGTCTTAGATGGGAACACCAAGAAGGCCATCCCAGCCATGCTTATCTCAGCATAACCATTATTGGAGTGCGCTGAGATAATGCTTCAGTCACATTTGGCTCGGCGGCCGTAGGGTCTAAAAAATCTACGGCCACTGGCAATTATAGGGCGGCCGCAGTATTTCCACGGTCACACAATGTAGCAGTCACATATGTTTTTATTTTTCGGGTAGCCGCACGGGGTATTTAGAAATTGTGGAGACCGAAAACGTGGGGGTGCCGTACGGTCTTTGATTTGATGTCGCACGGTGACCTTAGGGCGTCCCTGCGGCGGCCATATAATTTTCAAGGCAGACGCAAGGTAGCCTCAAGGTGCCCGCAGGCGAACGTGCGGCCAGACGGACGGTAACGAGTGGGTATATATACTTCAACCAAATATTTAGAGTTGTTCGAGCCAGGTTGCCATGGCTACGGCTTGTCGAATTATTACGGCCAACGTAGAAATGAAAAATGTTATAACTCCGCGCTATAATTCCACGGAGACCCATACGGCCTGTAAAAGATAGCCATATGCCCTAGGGCCACCCTGAGGCCACCTCAGAAACTCTGCGGCTGCCGCACGTTTCTGTCAATTTAGGGGGGGTACGGCCGCCGTATCCTAGCCGTAGAGCAAATGTGACTGAGGAGTAAGCTACATGTGTAACTGTTGGGTACTCTGTGCACATCACTTTTATTAGCGTGGGGGATGAGGTTTTGCAATCACTTCTGTCTGTCTGTCTGTCTGCCTCTGTCCGGGCCATAACTTTTAAAAAATCATTTGAGCTATTGTCATTAAATTTTCAACATTTCATTTGAGCTATTGTCATCACATAAAATTGTAAATTTTCATCCAATTCACTCGCAATTTTAAGAATTTGCATATTGGGTGGGGGTACTGAATTCTTTCACCGATCAAAAGCTAGAAGGCGATTGTTTGTTTTAGATCCAAAGGTCAAAATTGCGTAAATTCGCCAATTTTCACCTGATTGACCTGAAACTTAATGAATTTGCACATTGGGTCACATAATTGATTCACCAATCAAAAGCTAGAACCTGATATATATATATATTTTATTATTCTATTTAGATATGAAGGTTAAACGTCAAGGTTGTATAAAATCGTTTATTTTCATTTTGCATTTTTTTTTAAACTGTTTTCGTTATTTTGAGCTTACGGAAGAAGAAGACGTCTGAATACAAACGTACCCGGACTGGCTTTGCATTTTCAGATGCTTTCTACTTTCTTTTGATTGTACATTGCATTCGGTGAACAACCGAAGAAATTATAGAAGCAGCAGAACAAAATAGGAGAAACAGACAATTGAATTACAAGCAATATGAACACACATATCACCATTGTACAATAGTAAATGTCGTTTCAGTATCATTAATAAACTATACGAAATTACAGTCATATAGCAGACAAACATCTGTTATATTACCAAAAGTACTGTAGTTTAAGATTTATATAGTAAGTTGAACTTTCATTATTGTATTAGAAATAATCCACATGGAAAGTCCATGTGCTTTGACATCTCTGTTGGAACAATGAAATTTAACCTACCAGGAGGATCCTCGGAAATCCAGGACACAAAGTGAAGGTGAACGGGTGGATCAAGCGAACGACCGAGTGAGCGTACCATACTCACTTTCCCTGCGGCTCTTTATACACTGCGCAGTAATTGCTTCGGTGCCTTCCCCCTCAACCCCTCCCTCCGGATGTTTCCCGAGGCTGTCCGCTGTCCCATCTCACTCTCCACCATGTCGTGCGGAACGCAATCGAGATGAGGCTTACACTTTTCGAGGAAGACATTCCCACCCTTAATTGTTCCATCCG
Source organism: Myxine glutinosa (assembly GCF_964187855.1). NCBI lineage: Eukaryota > Metazoa > Chordata > Myxini > Myxiniformes > Myxinidae > Myxine > Myxine glutinosa. Next base: position 89,807,199 of record NC_136273.1, on the reverse strand, counting down.
TGTGCTGCAACTAGTTTGAACAACTCCTCCATGTACAACTGTTTGGATTGTTCCACCAGTTTATTTTCATTCCTGCTTTTATCCACTGCCTCTCCTCGTCTTGCATCTGGACAATAGAAATATTGAATTTTAATATAGTCTATCTACCCCTGCCCCACCACACCCTCCCCACTTCAGGATTTTTTTTTACCCTCGCCTGAGGAGAGGGTATTGCATTTGGGTCCGTTTGTCTGTTTGTTTGTTTGTCTGCACAGAATAAATATGATTTTCTCTGCAACCGTTGGTCCCATTGACAGGAAATTTTCACCATTGGTGCAACTCCACCTGTATAATTTTTATGATAATTATGACGTCATAGGTCACGTGATTCGGCCGCCATCTTGGAGAAATCGAAAAATTTTGCACCTCTATATCTCCAAAAGCACTGAATAGAAAAAATTGAGACATCGCTCATTGTAAAGAACTCTCCATGTGGAATAAAATATGTTAATGATGATGTCATAGGTGCGTGCCTCCATTACGACGTCATAATTCGACAAGTACAAAACTTCATCCTAACAAGATAAAATTTCTTGAGCGCCATGTAGGCAAAAACTGGTGGAGAAAAAATGACGTCATCAGTCAGGTGGTTCGACCGCCATCTTGGAAAAACAAAAACTTTGCACCTCTATATCTCCGAAAGCGCTCAATAGAAAAAATTGAGACATGGCTCATTGTAAATAACTCTCCATGGGGAATAAAAAATGTTAATGATGATGTCATAGGTGCCTCCATTATGACGTCATAATTCGACAAGTACAAAACTTCATCCAATCTAGATGAAATTTCCTGAGCATAATCTAGGAATAAATTAGTTTAGAAAAAAAATAATGATGACGTCATCGGTCACGTGGTTCATCTGCCATATTTGTTTTGACACAAAAGCCTTAAAAACCACTGAAAATACATCCTGACGAGGGTTTGCAATTTCGGATTGCGCTTTCTTGTTGCACTTTGTTAACTACGAGGTTGAATATATAAATATTGTACTATCACGAGGCATTTTATATTTTCGTAATAATTATTGCTATCCATAAATAAAACTCGAATTAACGATTAAATATGGAATCATTATCAAAATAAATATCGGTTTCATGTATATACCGTCACATGAAAAAGTAAGTACACCCCATGTAAAGTTTTGACTTTTTCAACATATTTCAACATACAGCTATTTGATCTTCATTTCAACAATATTGATAGATAAAGGTGATATAATATAACAAATATCATGAAACATTTACATTTCGTAGTCCATTGTATAATTTAAATAAACATAAATGCAAATTTCGCATGTGGAAAAAGTAAGTACACCCCGACATTTATCACTACTTCAAATACCTAAAATTAGAATCAGGTGCACCAGCTCAGGTGCAAATGATTTGAACATCGTTAGAGAGGATCTTGGAGGTATCTGTCTTATTTAAACCTCAGACATTTAGTTTGGTTTGCTCTTTGTTGTTGAAGTGTGCGGCGTCACCATGCCTAGATCAAAAGAGCTCTCTGAGGCCTTCGGAAAGAAGGTTATAGATGCCTACGAGTCTGGGAAGGGATTTAAAAAGATCTCCAAACAATTTGAAATCAATCATTCGACTGTCTGGAAGATCATCGACAAGTGGAGAAGATGCCAAACAACTGCCAACTTGTTCAGGCCAGGCCGCCCCAGCAAGTTCAGCCCGAGAGCAGACCACAAGATGCTGAAAGAAGTCTCTAAGAACCCCAGAATGTCATCACGGGACCTACAGGTCGCTCTTGCCACTGTTGATGTCATAGTGCACGAGTCCACCATTTGAAAGAGGCTGCACAAATTTGATCTACATGGAAGGTGTGCCAGGAGGAAACCTTTGCTGTCCAGAAAGAACATCAGAGCAAGACTAAAGTTTGCCAAAGAACAGCAAGGCAAAGACCAGCACTTCTGGAACAATGTGCTCTGGACAGATGAGTCAAAGGTAGAGCTATTTGGCCACAGTACCAGAAGACATGTTTGACGAAAACCAAAGACAGCATTTGACCACAAGAACCTGATACCAACTGTAAAGCATGGGGGTGCAAATATTATGGTTTGGGGCAGCTTTGCTGCATCAGGGACTGGGCAGCTCACCATCATATAATCCACTATGAATTCTTCATTGTACCAGAGGGTGCTTAAGGATAATGTGAGGCCATCTGTCAGAAAGTTGAAGCTCAACTGAATGTGGACCTTGCAACATGACAATGACCCTAAACATACAAGTAAATCCACCAAGGAATGGCTGAAAAGAAAGAAATGGAGGGTTCTGGAATGGCCAAGTCAAAGCCGGGATCTAAGTCCCATCGAGATGTTGTGGGGGGATTTGAAACGAGCTGTGCATGCAAGAAACCCCTCAAACATCGCACAGCTGAAAGAATTCTGCATGGAGGTGTGGGCAAAAATTTCTCCCAGTCGATGTCAGAGACTGGTAGACAGTTATAAGAAACGCCTACTTGAGGTTTTTTCTGCCAAAGGGGGCAATACCACCTATTAGAGCCAAGGGTGTACTTACTTTTTCCACATGCGAAATTTGCATTTATGTTTATTTAAATTATACAATGGACGACAAAATGTAAATGTTTCATGATATTTGTTATATTATATCACCTTTATCTATCAATATTGTTGAAATGAAGATCAAATAGCTGTATGTTGAAATATGTTGAAAAAGTCAAAACTTTACATGTGGTGTACTTACTTTTTAACGTGACTGTATTGTCGCCTCAGGGATCCGGCTAACACGGACCCTCTGATCCGAAAGTTCAAAGAAATTACCAAACGGTATCTGAATTATCACCACATTCAATAGATTGTGCCAATTTGTACGTATGATAAATTCATTAAATTGTGATGCTTCCCAAAATGCTGATTACAAAACAAAACTAGCGGTTGCTCGCACATGGAAAAGTAGAAGGCAGGCAGATGTTTCTTATAATTATAATTGTTTATTATAACAAGGATACAGGGCATGAGGAAGGAAATGACTATAAACAAAATGGAATAGATCTTTTGGTCAACAGACACAAATAGGGAAGAAAGGAGAAGCACACAAACTTGTATACAAGAAACTATACCCCGCTAATGGCCTAGCAAAACACTCGATTCAAGTGATTAACAAGGGGGCAGGTGTGGACTTGAGCTGGTCTTTGCTGCAAGACGATGGTGTCATGCAGGCTGGTTTGGTGCAGGACTAAGTGTGGGTAGGAACAGGAGATGATAAGATGGTGATACGGTGCGATGGCGTTTACCATTTCTTGAGTTCGTCCTTTACAGGGAACCAGCACAGAGAGAGCGCTTATGTCTTCTAATCTCAAAGCCAGAGGCTCACCCATCATCTATCCACGCAGCTTTTGAGTTCCAATGACCGTCTTTACAGCATTTGGCTGGTCCTAATAAATCGCCGCCCGCTGCCTATGGGTGGCGCCATTTTTCGGGCTGTTCTGCCCTGTGGGGCGCCCCCTCAATTAAAGTATTGCGCCCTCAACCAGGGCCCTCTGCAGCTTATTGCACAATCCTGGCCTGCAATTATTTGGGCTAAACAACCCTGATGTTGTCCATTTATAGCGTAGCACTTCCCATGTCCTTTCTTCATGCAAGGTGTCACAAGCCCTCCAAGTGACATGCTCTGTTCCAAGCACAACCTTGCCCTGTTCTGCTCTAAGGTTTATAATCACCACCTCCTCGGTGCACGTTTTACCATACAACTTACCTCTGACAGATCCTGCTACAGGTGCAAATCTAAGCTGCTCGAACACATGGACCAAGTTATTCTTAAAACTTGCCTTAATTTCCTGGAAGGCTAATCTGACCAAAGCAATCTCAGTGCATTCCAAAAGGTCCACAAATGTGTGTCCACTCTCAAGAGAGCCAGAAAACAACATCTGTCCAATCTCAAAATGAACTTTCAAATATGTCTCCCTCCTCTAAAACCTGTCCCACCTTGTTAGGTTTGTCTCTGGTGTATGCTGCCCTTCAATCTCTTCAAATGGCAACACAGCCAACTCTGCAGTGCCTCATTTATCTTATTTATTTACGAATGCCTCATTTCTGTGTTTGCTTCCAATATTGTGTCTCCAAATCCTTACCTTTGATACCCATCCTTGCCTGTCGTACCCAAACGCTCCTGGACTCTGTCTTTTGCACTTGAGAACTTGGAGAAGTTTATTTCTACCCTCGACTCTGACTCTTCTACTGGACCGGACGGCATCAGCTAACATCTCCTAAAAACCTGCTCTGCTGCTACAACACATCCGCTCTCTGTCCTTTTCACCCTGCCATTTGCCTTAGGTCATCTTCCATCTGCATGGAAATCCACCAACATCACTGCATTACATAAGATGGTGATAAAAGCAAGCCCCTTAACTATAGACCTATCCGCTTGCTTCCAATCATCAACAAGGTTGTGGAATGCATCATCGCACTTGATATGAAATCCTTCCTTTTCTCCAACAACCTCGTCTTGGATCAGCAATTTGGATTAGTCCAAGTCACTCCACTTTGGACATGCTGCTTCTGCTCACCCAACAATGGATCTGGAGACCCTCAATGTCAGACATGAGATCAGGGCCATCTCTCTGGACATACTGTATCTCGTGCTTTTGATACAGTGTGACATCCTGCCTTGCTCGCCAGACTCTCTTCCTATGGCATCCAAAGCCGAGGCCACACCCATCTTATTTACTTCCTCTATTCTCATAGCCAACGTGTGTCTCTCAATGGAATCCTTTAATCTCCTCTCCCTGTCAAGGCTGGAGTGCCCAATCCTATTCCTGATCTCTCTAATGCTCTGGAAAATTCTCTATCAATTTGCTGATGACTCCACCCTCTGCCGTGACATCTCTCATCCTTCAGACAGGCCGGCTGCAGCCTCTCTTTTTTCTTCAGACCATGGAAAAAATCACAAGCTGGTCAAACACTTGGAATATGTCTTTCAATCCAGACAAATCTCACACTTTCACTATCTCTCTCCGAAAGAACTGACTGGCATACCCAATCATTGGCTCATTACCAATCATTGGATGCTAGTTTTGCTTTAAAACTGCCGGTTCTCCAAATGAAGTTGCCAGTGTATCCAACAAAAGTGTCTCAATTACAATACAACATTGGTGGAGTGACTTTGTCATCTAACTTACTTTTGCTTTCTCCACAAACACCATTGCATTCCCAGGAGAGGCATACTTTTCCATTAACCTCTGCACACACTGTCATGCTTTGATTGTCTCTGTAATCTGCTGTCCCATTTCTGAAGGCAATCTGCTGTTCATAATTGGTTTGAGGTGAGATATTTGACTCATGGGTAGTTTAGCTGGTTATTGGTACTCCTGCCTAATGGAAGTTTCTTTTTCCACCTAATTGAAGATTTATACCATAATGATGATGTTTATTCTTATTATTATTGGTTTTTTGTTATTTGTTTTAATCATGTCTTACATGGAAAAAAAAAACCTGTTTGGGAAGAAATTCTCAGATGTTGAAAATCCATCAATGCGATACCAAGATAATACAAGGAATTGTACTGTAACTGTTCCTGCTATACCATAGCTGTGGTTTTGTGTTATCAGGATATAAATACAAAGATAAATCGCTGGGTTCCCTTTCCAAAATAGTCAGCTTTTGAAATACTGAAGGATGTTTCATTCGAGTCAGTTGAGAAATTCTAAATTCCTGCTTTGGCTGAGGATTGCGTTGGCAGCACCTTGAGGTGGCGTATCAACTTCAGTAGGGTTAACGTTCAGCAGTGGAATTTTTCACAATGTAGTAGGTTGTTTCGATGCATCTGCAATGAGAATGATAAATATGAATATCAATGAATAAATCAATATCAACGAATGATAAATAAAAACGAGATGCTATTCATAGTATACTTACCCTGTGCAGTCAACTTGGTGCGAGCGAACTCTTCTGTTTTTTAAGGGTTTTTTTTTTCTTTGATCCAATACAGCTGCCAGATCACGTGAGTGATGACATCATAAATTTATATTCTCTAATATAATTGCGCCGATCACTCTCAAGCAATTTCAAACTGGTCAGACTAAGTGTTGTCCCTGTCGAATTGTGACATCATAAATAAGGTACCGATGACATCATCATTAACAACGTGTCCTGTCCGACACAGATGAAGACCGGCCTTAGACGAATAGCCGAAACGAGCTTTAACTCCGAGGCGTACTGCGAACCTTGGCGGAATTATCTTTTCGCACGTGCGGGAAAGCCGAAGCCTTACCTGACCGGACGGCCGACACGGGATTAATCCGAGCCCCACAGACACGGAAACATGACACCGTTGAAAATGCAACAAATAATGAAGTTATTATAAATAATTGAAAACCAACTAAAATGAATGTGAGGTAAAAACTATTTCCTAACTTGAGACGTCTCCATTCAGACTCATATACAGACAAGGGAAACGCTAAAATAAAAAATATCTTCCCTTCCTGTAGGGCTGACCATCCTATCTGGCCCAAAGTGTGTCTAGAGCGCGTTGGTCGTTGCTGCCGGTGTAGCTGCTTGCGCAGGACGCGCCCTGATAATGGCGCTGAAACTGCACGTCAGAAAACGCCCAGGTGCGAGCAGGCACCTAACCAGCCCTTCCTCGCTTCCATCGCCAAGCGCAATGCGGCCCCAGCTCCCCCGAATGACACCACAGTCCAACAACAACCCCCTCCAACGTTGCAAAAACTCCACAATGCTCCGAAGGTTTTCTGCATGAGTGCGCATGAGAGGAGCAACCGTTCGCCACGCACCCAGGACCAGAAGAGAGAAAGAGAAGAAAGAGAGAGCATGCTACCGCCTCCAACGAATGCCAGGACCAGAAGAAGGAGAGAGAGAATGTGACCGCCTCCAACGAACGCCAGGACCAGAAGAAGGACAGAGAGAATGCGATCGCCTCCAACGAACGCCAGGACCAGAAGAAGGAGAGAGAGAATGTGACAGCCTCCAACGAACGCCAGGACCAGAAGAAGGAGAGAGAGAATGCGACCGCCTCCAACGAACGCCAGGACCAGAAGAAGGAGAGAGAGAATGCGACCACCTCCAACGAACGCCAGGACCAGAAGAAGGAGAGAGAGAGAATGCGACCGCCTCCAACGAACGCCAGGACCAGAAGAAGGAGAGAGAGAATGCGACCGCCTCCAACGAACGCCAGGACCAGAAGAAGGAGAGAAAGAGAATGCGACCGCCTCCAACGAACGCCAGGACCAAAGAGACGAGAGAGCAAAAGGCAATGCAGCCATCCTCGTTGAAAGCCAGCACAAAAGAGAGCAAGATGGTGAGATGGCGTCTTTTTCCTCCTCTTAGCTCTCGAATGTTCCACGCTGACGTCACACTCTGTCCAATCACCAAGCTTTGTTCATCACCCCATGGCTTCTTAACCAGTCACAAAGCTCGAGGTGTGGACTCTTCGTTTCGAGTCATGGGGGGGGGGGGGCGGGTGTATGGCGTACCAAAAGTCCATGAGGGTGTACCAAACCTTCATCGCCCATGGTGTACCAAAGTTTGTTCACAGCATTAGAAACATCGGGGTCTGAGGGGTTCTATGGGGGGAGGGGAGAAATTGAGGAAGAGGGGGTTTCCCCCCAAAATAGGATTTTTTTAAAGGTTGTTTAAAGTCTTGTGATTACATTAGTATGATTCTACATGCTGCCCTGTCACCTAGCAACCATTACACTTCGATTAAAATACCGTGATACTGTTTAAAAGACCTTTTTCTGTGTAGTTTTCTGCTTTATTCTACAAGGTGAGCGCCCAGGGGTATTGCCCCTATTTTTAATAAGTACCCTGTACCACATGTAACCGTGAGCAGATGGACCACGTGTCTCCATTGTTGTGCTAACTACTCCGCCACACTCGTCCGAATGCGGATATTATTCAGTTATCCCTCACTAACTTAACCATTCCCATCAGCGATAAACGCTTTACCGAAACCAGCAATATAGTACAGCGGATAAGCTCTCATATTTTAACAAATTGTGCATTTTTTGAGAAAAGCATGAAATTTCTAGCATAGTTAGTATATACCATAAGGTTTATTTTCAGATGTGGAGGGAAGTCAGATCTGACCTCTGAGGACCGTGAGAGGGCAAATCCAAAATGGCCGCCAGTCCACCGGGTCTAATGTTCAAACGCGCTTATAGGTGTCATTTCCAACTAAATTGGGGATGCCCATTCATTTGGTGATACTTTTGAGATCGTGAGAACTCAAGGACATGCATTTAGGTCAAGGTCAAAGTCAAATTACGTTAAATATCTATTTTTATGATACTGCAGTTGGAACTGCTATTGGAAAAAGTTCATTTGAACTTTTAAAACTTTATTTTTTCAGGTACAGGGATAGGTACAGAACACCCAAAGACCAGAAATGATGAAAAAAAAGTGTTTACAATGCAAGGAATGATGCAATAACCTCTGAAAAAATAACTGTAGTTAACCAAGTATGTCCACCAAAGCTTACATTAAATCAAGTGCAATGATGAAAATTGGTAATGATCTAAATCTAACAGTCTCCGGAACAGAAGCACAGTGCAGTGCACTTGAATGCAGCTTTGGCACACTTGCAGCGTCCAGTGCACCCTTTCTTGCAGCCACAGTCGATCAATTCATGGCACGATTTTGATGCTTCAGGAAGAGTGGTCCAAAGACGCTGCCACCCAGTTGTCTCCTTTGTCCAGCCCCAGTCAGGTGGGTCTGGCATCTCTGGATCCATGACCAATGCCTGGTTACAACAGTTGGCCTGGTAGCAAGTGTGCTTGATGTGCTGCTTGAGTGCTGCCTGGGTTGGAGGAATGTTCTCTAGAGTTCTACACTTCTGTGTGAAGAGCTGTTTCCTGGCATCATTCACTTCCGTGCTCTCACTGGTTCTATCGTACATCAGCACCACAAATCGCTCTAGCAGTAACATTGAGCCTTCACTGACCTCACTTGGCATGCCTAGGAGTTCATTGAAAGCATCATTCACCTCTGGGCATCCCCAATTTAGTTGGAAATGACACCTATAATGTTTTTCTACACTATTTGGTTCCAAAATTAAGCGCGTTTGAACATTAGACTCGGTGGACTGGCGGCCATTTTGGATTTGACCTCTCACGGTTCTCAGAGGTCAAATCTGACTTCCCTCCACATCTGAAAATAAACCTTATGGTATGCACTAACTATGTTAAAAATTTCATGCTTTTCTCATAAAATGCACAATTTTTGTGTTTATCTGCTGCACTAATAGACGCACGAGAGGCTGAGTGCAGAGCAGGCAAGCACAATCTTAAGACTTATGGATTTATTTAATAATAGACAATCAGGCACAAAACATGGAAAGCGACAGATTCAACAAATGAAGCCAGATGATTAACGATGAAAACTAGAAGCACCCGCTCCCTAAGGGAGTGGCCAGGGGGGTTATGTTATTATCCTTATTCAAACGTTTAATTCAAAATACCTCTCGCTGCATAATTCCAAGCATCTCACTGCACTGGAAAATATGGGGACAGGAATAGTGTACAATACTGGAAAGGTGGGAACTTGTAATACCTTCTTCCACCTGTAGTGGTGCTACAGGCGCTACACATTTCACTAGAGAATTTGTGTCCCTCCGTATGCACCAATTCGGTTTATACTGATCCTAAATAGCATGTCTGGATGTAATCGGCTCAGAACTGTAGGAGTAGCACGACAAACAAACACACTCGCACACAAACCATTCAAGGCTTGCTAAAGGGAGCTTCCACTCTGTTTGAGAACAGCACAGAGAGCAGAGCATTCTTCAGAGATCGTGGCACAGCTGTCCAACATCAAGAGCATGGCAAAATAGAACTCAACAGGCATCCCCAGGGAAAAAGAGAGAAAGTTGCTCCTTCGGAACACAAATGTCCCCCTAACCCCCTCCCACTTCCACTTGCCACTCACTTAACTAGGGCAGTGTCCTCCTACAGTTGGCCCAATAGGCGATGCCCCACTGCTCTGGCCAATAGCAGCATTTCTCCTTGCCAGCTGAGCTAATAGCAAGCCACATTGCTGCTGCAGAGGTCTGGTCCTGCAGGGGGCCCTGCCCCAGATGACAACATTGATGGCACCATTGGTGATGTCATGACTTTGAACCTACTCGTATACCGGAGGGAGAGATTGGAGCATTCAAGAGATGGGAGCAATGTTTTGTGCTGCGCATTGGGACCACCTTAAATGAATTACCCTCTCAGGGATCTCCTCTCCTGACCATTGTCGGTGTAGATCATGCAATTTCGTTTACCTAGCTAACCTCTCTATTGCAAACAACACCGCATTCCAACAGTGGGCAAAAACGGGATGGCTTAACTGAAACATGAAATCCTTGTTTCAGGCACCTCATGTCAGTTTATGGTTCATGCTAAGGTCTTTTATTTTATTAACTACCTGCTACCCAGTATCTTAGTATTGTCGTGTGACTACCCAGTTGTGAACACCACAGGGTGACACGGATGACCAAACGAGCTTTACTCCCAGGCGTTCAATCCAAAATGACAGTATTCGTAACACTTGAGGGAAAGGAGGATGACGAACTTACCTGGTTGGCTTCCACCGACTTCTCCGCACCTTGATAAATTAACTCATACGACACGGAATGAAACTGTACAAAAATACTGGCTTTATTAAGGAAAATGCTGGTAACAAAATAAAACACGGCCAAATAAAAACTTTCATTTCTAAACTGGACGTCTCCACACACAGACTCAAATACAGACAAAATGTAATATCACTGTGAAAATAAATGTTAATTTGTGGCACTTAGCTCTAAGTTGCTCTTAACCCATATCAGGAATCGTCAAAGATTTTCCAAGGCCTCTACGTCCCTGCACGCGAAAACGCGCTCATTGGCGCGCAATACACGCGCAAAACGCGCTCGTTGGCGCGCAATACACGCGCAAAACACGCTCGTTGGCACGCAATACACGCGCAAAATGTGCTCGTTGGCGCGCAATACACGCGCAAAACGCGCTCGTTGGCACGCAATACACGCGCAAAACGTGCTCGTTGGCGCGCAATACACGCGCAAAACGCGCTCGTTGGCACGCAATACACGCGCAAAACACGCGCTCGTTGGCATGCAATACACGCGCAAAACGCGCTCGTTGGCACGCAATACACGTGCAAAACGCGCTCGTTGGCGCGCAATACACGCGCAAAACGCGCTCATTGGCGCGCAATACACGCGCAAAACGTGCTCGTTGGCGCGCAATACACGCGCAAAACGCGCTCGTTGGTGCTCAATACACGCGCAAAACGCGCTCATTGGCGCGCAATACACGCGCAAAACGCGCTCGTTGGCGCGAGCTGCACGCAGTAGGTCTTAGCCTACCGCCCGGCCAAACTGGGCAAGTTGCACTGCCTCTGTGCCATCCTGTTGGACATACGGAGTGAAATAGAGATCGTGAGAAAGATTGAGATGAATATCTTTGAATGTTGCACATGGATATCATCTTCCAACATTTGATATGTAAAGGCTGGATGAAACTGTTTTAGAACTTCATTTGGCCTGGCCTTGAATTTGGTCAAATGTACAAGGTGCTTCAAAAGTCCAGAATTATCGGTATATTAATTTTACTTTCTGTTACAATTACTTCTCAAATTGCGAGCCACTGATATGCATACACAAATCAATTTTGGTATGTAGGTTTCTTTGAACGTTTATTGACATCGATTTTGGCACATTAATTTCTGATTTCATTCTTTGGATCATCAATAGCACAAGGTCTCTCTTGTTAAAAACCACTGATTTCAGTTGTCTCAAAAGAAAAACAAATCAAGTGGAATTAAATCTGGACTACGTGAGGGCCATTCTATCGGTTCACGACGTCCTATATCAACGGCAAAGGCAAAACAAAAAGATTTTAAAAATATCTCCTATGATTTTGGACTTTTGAAACTATATATATACACACAGTGCATTCAGAATGTATTCAGACCCCTTCACTTTTTTCACATTTTGTTATGTTGCAGCCTTATGCTGAAATTGTTTAAATTCATTTTTTCCCTCATCAATCTACACTCAATACCCCATAATGACAAAGAGAAAACAGGATTTTAGAAAGTTTTGCAAATTTATTAAAAAGAAAAAACTGAAATATCACATTGACATAAGTATTCATACCCTTTGCTATGACACTTGAAATTTAGCTCAGGTGCCTCCCATTTCTCTTGATCATCTTTGAGATGTTACTACACCTTAATTGGAGTCCACCTGTAGTAAATTCAATTGATTGGACATGATTTGGAAAGGCACACACCTGTCAGCTGACAATGCATATCAGAGCAAAAACCAAGCCATGAGGTCGAAGGAACTGCCTGCAGAGCTCAAAGACAGGATTGTGTCGAGGCACAGATCTGGGGAAGCCTACAAAAAAAATTCTGCTGCATTGAAGGTTCCCAAGAGCACAGTGGCCTCCATAATTCTTAAATGGAAGACGTTTGGAACAACCAGGACTCTTCCTAGAGCTGGCCGCCCGGCCAAACTGAGCAATCGGGGGAGAAGGGCCTTGGTAAGAGAGGTGAACAAGAACCCGAAGATCACTCTGGCTGAGCTCCAGAGATCCAGTGTGGAGATGGGAGAAACTTCCAGAAGGACAACCATTACTGCAACACTCCACCGATCTGGGCTTTATGGCAGTGTGGCCAGACGGAAGCCTCTCCTCAGTGAAAGACTCATGAAAGCCCACATAATCTTGTTTCTCTCAGTCTGAGCTTTTGTGCAAACTCCAAGCGGGCTTTCAAACGATTTCAACATAAAGCTGCAACATAACAAAATGTGAAAAAAGTGAAGGGGTCTGAATACTTTCTGAATGCACTGTATATATATATATAGATATATATATATATATTGTTACGGATCTCTCCGTCGGCCTCTTTTCCCCTTGTCGAGGGGGGGATTAATCCCCTTGTCTATGACTGACCGACGTGGTCCTGAAGTTGCCCAAGCTCCCTCCAGAGAGGCAGGTGCGCAACCTCGTTCGAGACCGCGGACAGATGTTAATTGCCGAGCGGTTTAGCAACCGCGGCACGAACCATTAGCAGGTAACTGACCCTATTCTTAACGTTGGCCAAATCGTGCCACAGGTATCCAATGGGGAAATCACTAAAACGAAACGGATGTAAAGGAAAGAAAGGCAAGGTAGGAAGAACAAATAGAATTTATTACTAACTATTATTTACACAATCAAAAGAACCAAGGAGAAGGAAGGATAATAAAATAAAGACAGAAAGAATGGAAGGACCAGAAGACACAGTGCAATTACTAGCTTATACTATGCAGTCTTACTTAACCCCAGGACAAGACACACAAAACAAACTCACGTACACCAATGGATGGATGAGGCCAGGCACGGATGATTGGAAGGGGAGGAAGGTTCGGCTGGACACGGGAGGACGGCCGGGCCGGGAGTGAGCAGCCGCCGCCCTTCCTCAATCGTGTTCGCCCGGCGGCATTGCTTCGCAAAAGCTCAAAGCTGCGGTGGTCACAACTGCGGTGGTCTCAAAGCTGCGATGGTCTCAAAGCTCATGCGTGCTTCTCTTTCCCTCAATCACCTCCTTCCTCCACTCGTCTCTTCTTCTGGTCTGTACTCGTCTCAGGTGGGGTGCGTCGCGTGCTCTCCAATGACTCATCTCTTGTGGGGGCGTCCCGCCGCGGGTTATATAGGCCACACCCTCTCAAGCCATACCCCTGAGCCTTGGTTGGTCGTTCAGGGCTCCACCCTTCATGATGAGGTGGGGGCCACGCCTTTCTTCTCCGAACCGACCGCGTGTTTAATGGAGGGCGAATGCAGTTGGCAATCGAGGCTTTGGGAATGGCAGGGAATCTACCTTATTTGAATTCGGTGCAATGCAGTGTCAATTAATGGAAGACACAGCCTTAAACTAATACACACAATAAGGAAATAACTATTTAGAAGGATATATGATTTGCTACGTGCATGTATATGGATTAACTAGGAGGACGACCTTTGACCTTTACACTACGGAGGGTGATATTTACAAAAAGATTCATTACACTACACAGTGTGATATTTACAACAATTCTCAAATCCACAACAATATATATATCTCTATATATATATCAGTCACTGCGACCTTCATATCATCAGTGGAGAACCGCCAGCAAGGTGTCCCATACAGCTGCTGCTGCACTTTGCTGGGAGCGATAAGCACTGCCTGCCACACGGTAACGTTATCTCTGGTATCCACTCATCATATGGAGTCGACCTGGTTATATATATATATATATATATATATATATATATATATATATATATATATATATATATATATATATATAGCAGTAAAGTATGTTTGTTTGTTTGTTTGTTTGTTTGTTTGTCCTCTTATAACTCGAGAACTACTCGTCGCAGAGCAAAACCAAAGGAATATTCGGAATCAGTACGTCTCAGAGCAACTAGAGCACACCTTAAAATTTAAAAAAACGTCGCGTTTTAAAATTATGACGTCATCAGCGTATTTCGGAATGTTCATTTTTCAACTTCATATTCGGAATCAGTACGTCCCAGAGAAACTACAGCACACCTTAAATGTTTAAAAAACCTTCGGGTTTTAAAATTATGACGTCATCAGCGTATTTCGTAACGTTAATTTTTCAACTTTGACGACAATGACTTCCGACTTCCGGGTTCGGAATGCGGGACCAATGCCATTTGACAGGGAATAAAAAATAAATGCGACATTCAATTGACGACAATGACTTCCGACTTGACTCCCCCCTCCCCCCTCCCCCTCCCCTCCCCCCTCCACGCTACCCCCTCCCCTTCCCCTTCTCCCCTCCCCCTCACCCTACCCCTTCCCCCCTACTCATCCCCCCTCCCCTCCCCCCTGTCTCTCCCCTCCCCCTCCCCTCCACTTCCCCCCTCCCCCTCCCCTCCACTTCCCCCCTCCCCCTCCCCCTCCCCATCTCCCTCCCCTCCCCCTCCCCCATCTCCCTCCCCCTCCCCCCTCCCCTCCCCCTCCCCTCTCCCCTTGCCCCTCCCCTCCCCTCCCCTCTCCCCTTGCCCCTCCCACTCCCCCCTCCCCCTCCCATCCCCCCTCCCCCTCCCCAACCCCCCTCTTTTCCCTTCTCCTCCTCCCCCTCCCCCTCCCCCCTCTTCTCCCCTCCCCCCCTCTTCTCCCCTCCCCACCCTCTCCTCCCCTCCCCCCCCCCGTTCCCCTCCCCGCCCCTTCCCCCTAATTTTATTTTGGCTAACCATCTGCTATACCTGTTAAGTTATTCATTAACCTCTAATCTATTGGCTATATGTGAACCCCTACAGAATCGTGTGTACATTATTTGGTTTCTATTTCAGATTGCTGGAAGTACATCCTTTTATTTATTTATTTATTTATTTTTCTCCTGTTTCCCTACCCCGACCTTCTCATACTATACTCCCTGCCTTCTTTGATGCCTGGACTACAGAATACTGCACATCTGGCCATGTCCACTATGTTGGTGCTGGTGGGGTTTGTTGAGAATTGTGTACATTCGTTTGTAAGTGACACTCATAATTTGCAAATAACAGTTTCGTAAGTCATGAATCTTCGTACAAAATTTCTGCACAGGAAAATATCTCAGGTGGAGATGACAGATAACTTGAGATGACGGTGAACTGTTGGCTCGAAGCCTGGAAGTGTAGTGTGAGATTGTACCGAGTCAGGAAGGCAGTTCCACAAATCAGAGAGCAGGGGAACGAAGAAGTGGAGTTGAAGCACAAGCCTGTATTTTGGAAGGCCAATGAGGGTGTAACTGGGAGAATATTTGCATCCTGGAGTGGCTGAGTCGGGTGGGAGGCTGAAACAGCAGAGGGAGCAATACCAGGAAAGACTCGGTACAGAAAACAGAGCGGCAACCAGCCCATCTGCGATGTGGAAGCAGCAAGCTTTGTGATTCTGCTTCTTGGTAGGAGATACCATTGTGTTGAGAGTTTTGAATTCCATGACATCAAAGAGTACAAGTTGTGAATCAGGGTACCACCCACAAAGGGGACTGTATTAGTCCACCGAGTTATAGACAAAGGCCTTATGGCCTGTGGGAGGTTCAGATTTACTAAGGAAGAACTTTGGAGACCAGTTTTCACGCATGTTCTGCCTCTAAGAGGTCAGGGCTGATGGTGAGGCCCAAATGTTTGAGGAACTGAATCCAGAAGTTCGCAGTCAATATTCATTGAGGCATACTTCAAGTTATTTGAGCACAAAGGATTTTGTTGATGCCATATGTATGCTGCGGTTTAAATCTACGTGCTGAATGAATCTTTATTTGTAGTTTTTGTGCACAAAATCTCGGCTCAAGAAAGAGCAAGTTTCGCCATCTTGAGTGGCATTTGGGTTTGAACGGTCATCCCATTCTTAAGGGAACTTGCGTCGCGCAGGAGTCAGGGATGTGATTGTTTTTCAGCACAGCACGTCACCGTTGAGGTTTTGGCAGAGACAAAGTCACGATCAGCCGAAGGAAATTTTACCCAGCAGGCAATTTACATCAAAAGATTTGAAATCTGCAGGAGCGCAAGTTCGTGATTGGTTTATAAATGTGAGGCCAATTGGGAAATGCATTTAATATTTTTAAATTTTGAATGGAACTTTGAGATATGCATTTGTCTATTCACAGATAAAGAAGTTCTGGATGCAGGATGTACAATGCACACGGTTATTGTTTTGTTTGCTGAACTTGATTATCATTCAAAAGTCCAAAACACAGAGTTATATCGACCAATTTAGGATCAGGCAGCAGCGGCGGATCCAGGGGGGGGGGGGGGTGCAGGGGGTGCGCACCCCCCCCCCCCTCTGCAACGCAACGGCATGGATGTGCTGGAGGAATACTCTATGATTGACGACAAGAAGGACGCGCTCACTCAACTCCGGTCAAATGCAGAAACTGAATCCTCTCTTTGGTTCGATCACGCTGAGGACATGATATAATCTGTAGGAGGTGACGTCACAATGCCGAGAGTTGTAAGACGTCAAATCCATCGTCCGAACACTGCGGCCAATACTCCCTTGCTCTTCTACCTCAGAAACATGTCCATCCCATTCCTCGACCTCCTCAGCCAGGAAATGGACACCCGATTCTGTGCTGAAAATCGGGAAGGTAGTGATCTGATTCTGCTGCAATAATCCCCGATACCTGCGACATTCCACCCCTACCTACATCAGAGGCTATTGCGTTGGAAAATCGACATGGAACATCCAGCAGGACTGATAAATGAGCTGAGAGACTGGCAGGTGTTTTGGAGAAGGAGGCCCAACACGCTTCCAAGCACATTCATGGATTGTTTCTGTGCAGTAGATGGAGACGAATTTCCATCCATCAAAGTCCTACTCCATATTGGATGCACCCTCCCTGTAAGGTCCTCGGAGGCCGAACGCTCATTTTCTTGCGTGCGTCGTCCGAAGACCTACCTGAGATATTCCATGGGAGAAAGTCGGATGGGATCTCGGGCCCTCATGAACATACACCGTGACGTCACCATATCCCCACATGATGTGACATTTTCATTCAGAAACACAAGCGCCGTCTATTACAAAATAGCATAATTTACGATTAATAAAATAATTCACATCCGCTGTCCCATCTGATCTCTTTTGTGGGGAGAACCCCCTGCCTTGATCTTCACAACCTCGGCGCATGGTGGTGCCGGGCCTTGACCAGCACCTATTAAGCTGCTCTATACACCTTAACATGGCGTGCGTTTAGAAACATGGGAATTCTTTTGGAATCTTTGTAGTTAATTCGCCGAATTAACTCAGGAGATCATAATAATCATTTTGCTAGAACTACACAAATCAGAAATTCCATATCAGAAAGCTCCAGTGGAACTACACCAAAAACATGCCGCACGCATGCACACCACACACACACACACACACACACACACACACACACACACACACACACACACACACACAAACACCACACACACACCCACACCCACACACATACACACACACCCACACACACACACACACACACACACACACACACACACACACACACACACACACACCCACACACACACACACACACACACCCACACCCACACCCCCACACACACACACCCACATCCACACACACACACACACACACACACACATCCACACACACACACACCCACACCCACACCCACACACACACACACCCACATCCACACACACACACACACACACCCACACACACACACACACACACACACACACACCCACACCCACACACACACACACCCACACCCACACACACACACACACACACACATACACACATCCACACACACACACACACACACATATCCACACACACACACACACACACACCCACACCCACACACACACACACACACACACACATACACACATCCACACACACACACACACACACACACATCCACACACACACACACCCACACCCACACCCACACACACACACACACACCCACATCCACACACACACACACACACACCCACACCCACACACACACACACACACATACACACACACACACACACACACACATATCCACACACACACACACCTACAAAATTCATCAATTTATAGCAGAAGGAACAGCTGGGCAAGTCGTTTCACCAGTTCCTCTATCTGACCATTAGTCATCGCGAATCTGCTGAGCTGTTGGACCCGGGAAGAACACAAGGAGCTGCAGGAACTTCCATGAACGCGCGAAATGCCGTTTCTGACAATCCATTTTTAAAAATTTCATGGGGGAGGACCCCCAGACCCCCCTTCATCCCCCCCCCCCCAGCGCTATACTTACATGCTCCCCCCCCCCCCCCCCCCCGTGTTGAAATTCCTGGATCCGCCCCTGGGCAGTTCGTTTCCCATGATTCAGGCTGCAGTGGTTTTCTAGTGTATGTGTCTGCTGAACAAACGACTGAAGATTACTCATATCTATCTATAATTCCAGTAATCTCTGTGTGTATGTTTGTATGTTTGTATGTTTGTATGTATGTTTGTCTGTGACCGCTGTTTCTCGACAACTACCGGTCCGATATACTTGAAACTTGCCAGGTATATTGCTGGGGACCCGAGGATGTGCCTTTTCAAGGTTTTAAATTAATCGGACAAGTAGTTACCGAGCTATGGCGATTTCTTTACCAAACTCCGCAAGCCGTTCGCTTTGGACCAAACCATTGCATGTAAATAGAGGGGGGGGGATTGTCACCGTACTCGCAAGCCGTTCGCTTTGGACCAAACCATTCCATGTAAATAGAGGGGGGGGGGGGGGGATTGTCACCGTACTCGCAAGCCGTTCGCTTTGGACCAAACCATTTCATGTAAATAGAGGGGGGGGGATATAATTTTAGATATATATATAGTACGGGCATGCCCTAGTTCAAATTAATTCATATACTTGCAACAATACACTTGAATTATTGTTATATACAGTTATTTTCTTATTTGTGATTTAATTTGTGCAAGTCTGCATCACCTGGTCTTTTGAGTTCCTTGCGAATTGTTCATAATGGATCATCAGATTGTTTCCTTTGAATATTGTGAACATGCATGAGAATTATTGTAGCTTCGACGAACATACTTCGTTGAACCTGGGGTTTGGATACATCGGACACTGATTAATAATGTGGGTAAATGTACACAACATCATAATGCATAGTGATAAGAGGCCTTTGTGGAGGGAGTAGCTCTGAAATGATGTTCCTTTTTGTTAACTGTGATAACATATCTATATATTGCAAAACACACAAACACACACTACAAAGTGTAACAGGCAAAAACGTCATAGGAAGAATAAACGATACCGTACAGACAGAGACCAAGTGCTGCCATGGAAACTAAGACTAATGACACAGAGAGAACAACTGAGAAAAGTAACAGGACAAATACAACAATTCATTGAAGGAAACCGATTAAAACCGACAAATACAACATTAACAGGGTTGGTGGCAGGAAGGGCATCCGGCCGTAAAACATTGCTTCAAAAATGGGACCATGGCGCCCGAAAAAGGCCAACCCCTGCTCTGCAGGGAAAAATGGCCTCGAAAGGTGGTTCTATTGAAGGAAACCGAAGCCCAAAGCTAAGAGAATCCAAAAAACAATATAAAATCGAGGATAAAGATCAAGAGATAATGTGTGCCGAAAACAAACTCAAAACAAGTACAGATACATTCAAAGTACACCGCCCCCATGCCAAATAATAAAGAATATCCTCCACTGCGGCATTGCCGGGACGCCTTTGGCCTTTGGCGTCCGGGCAATACCGCCGTGCAGCTCATAGAGACTGTATTGGGTGAGAAAGGTTGATTGATTCGTTAATTGCATAATTAAAATCAATAAATGATCATAAAATATTTTCATAATCAATTGGCTAATAGCATACCTAAACCACTTGTGCTTCATCCGAAGCTGTAACTTCTTTTAAATTAATTAAATAAGTCATTAATCAAAAAATTAAATAATTAATTGATTAATCAATAAATAATACATCGATTAATCAATAAATCAAAAATATCCTTTATAGCCACATCACTTGGTCACTGTCGTGTCCAAATATCAGCTCCCTAGCTCAAAAAATGGTGCCTGAGATATTGCCCAGATGAGAGAGAAAATAAATAAATGACTAATAATGAAAATAAAGAAATAATAATCATAAAAAATTAAATAATTAATCAATTGGCTGATAGAATATATAAACCACCACCATTTCATCCGAATCTGTAACTAAAAAAAAAAAAAATTTTTTGTCATTAATCAAATTAAATAATTAATCGATTAATTGATTAATTGATTTATCAATGAATCTAAAATAGCCTTTGCAGCCAAATCACTTGGTCATTGGCATGTCCAAATATCAGCTTCCTAACTCAAAAGGTGCCTGAGATAATGCCCAGAAGAGAAAGGAAATGTATAAGTACTTAATTAATCGATAATAATTAAGTAACTCATCAATTAATTGATTAATCAAAAAACAAAAAAGACCGTTTTTGACAAAGTACTTCCTCACTATTGTGCCAAAATTTCAGCTTCCTAGCTCAAAGAATGGTCTGAAACGGGGGCTTATGGATTGGGTCTCGTCCATCTGTGTGTCCGTCCGTCATGCGTCCGTCCGCAGCCAAATCTCGGAAATGCATGGATCAATTTTCTTTTAACTTGGACAAAAAATAAGGAATGATGGCTTACATATGCACGTCATTTCTTTTCAAGATCAGATTCAAGATGGCCAACTGGCGGCCATTTAGTTACTTAAACATGTCCCCAACCATTTCTCGGACATGCATGGTCCGATTTTGTTCAAACTTGGCAGAAGCGCAGTACACCATGACATACACGTGCACCTCACTTTATTTTGCGATCTGATCAAAGAAGACTCGTAGACTGGCGGCCATTTTAGTTGTAAAAGAAACCCTGATATTGAACACGTCGTCAACCATTTCTCGGAAATGCATTTACCGATCTTGCTCAAACTGCCCCTCCCCCAACCCAATTCTCTCTCCTTTGTAACTTTTAAAAATTGCTTTCTTCAACGAAGATCCAAATTAGAAGAGCAACAAGCTCATAAACAAAGTATAATCACAGCGGTGTGGCGGACACGAAAGTTCACTGGCGTGATGACATCATTCCGCGCGCCAAGTGGGCGGCGGCCACGCCCGAGGGGTAGGCGTGGCCGCGGGATATACACCGGGCGCGCAGCCCGGAACGCTCCAGTGTTACAGTGGAGCTCTTGAATAAAGACTCTTACAACTTACCCAGTTGTCTGCTTCCTCCTTGCTTACAAGCAGCGCGCGTAACACCGCGCTTCAGCGGCAGCTTTTTTAGTTCACAGAATGTGTCGAAGGGTCAATAAAGGAAGTACAGTCTGACCACGCTATTTGTGGGGGATACGTTCCTGGAAAATCCACGAATAGTGAAACCCGCGAATACGGGGGATATTGTTTCAATGGAAAAAGGAGACTCATAGGTTCCCAAGTCATGAAAATCCATGAATAGAGAGGACCAAACCGTGAACGGCAAGGCAAAATCCACGAATGGTGATGCAAATCCCGAGAATGTCGACGATAATCCGCGAAGGTCGATGAAGGGTCGATGAACGTCCCGGAAATTTTGAGATAAAACCCGCGAATGTCGGCAATAATCCACGAATGTTGATGAAAATCCACGAATGAATGCTATGCCATTGTTTCAATGGGGAAAAGGGAGACAGCTAATTGCACTAATAGATACTGTGGAGCGTTTTCATTATGTACAGTAACTCGCAGGGTTGACGTGTTATGCAGCTGGTGGGATATCCCGCAAGGCAAGGTTTACCTGTGAACAGTGGAATATCACGTGAAGCTGTTCACAGTGTTAATGGCGGGATATCCCACGAAACATTGTTTACCTGTGAACTGGATTATCACGTGAAGCTATTCACAGTGTGAATCATGGGATATCCCGCAAAAGCAGTGAAAACGTGAAACACATGGCAGCAAACGCAGGAGCAGGTCATGCTCACGGCTCGTTGAAAAAAAAAATTTTGCTCCCCTGAAATACCACGAATTCGCAGAACATGGCCGTGAATAGGAAAAAAAACCACGAATTTGCGGGACACTTTTCCGCGAATAGAGAAACAGGTCGCTTTTTATCACCCGGGAATATGTGGAAACCGCGAATAGCGGAATCGCAAAGAGCGGGATCCGACTTAACAAATCTTTTTTCACAAGATCAAGTTCGTGTGTGTCCGTGCGTCGGCGGCCGCTTTGCTGCTGCTTTTGCTTTCTAGCATGGGTTTGAATCCCGACCCAGCTATAAGCTGACATCCTGATGTTTCACAGGCAGGGTGATTCATCAATGTGTGTGCCGTTCATCAGATGGACGTTAAACCGGGCATGCCATCTGCCGACATTAGTTGGTGGACGTTAAAAATTCCATGGTGTACTTCGTGAAGAGTCGGCAAGTTATTGCCGGCACCCTCGTAAAATTACAAATTCCTGACCTAATCTTAAACTTGAGCCCCCAGCAAATCCCACAACAACCTGGGACTTCAAGCAAAGCATAAAGTGATATTTTACCGGCCATGACTCTTCATTCACGTAACGGTGAGAAGAAGGGGTTTCGCTGTACTGTTAAAAAAAATACAGAAGAAGCTTGGCACCCTCAACAGACCCCAGGCCCGGAGGCAGCGAAACTGAAACAGCCATGAATACATATAGCCCCAACGATTGCAAAAAAAGAAAAATATAAAGCAAAATTTCAAAAGATATGTACTGACAACTGGGAAAACGATAAAAGCGCAGCAAGATATAAAACAAGATTTGGACCGATTGTGAATGGGCAAAGAAGGTCCATTGGAATGGCGAAGCAGAGGTAAGCTCAACTGGGATGGAGAATTAGTCATAATAAATGACAAACACCAAGGAGAGCATACCAACAGTTTAACAAAAATGGATGGCGGGACTGAGCCAGTCAGACAGGTGTAGATTTTGCAAGTTATAAACAAATAGTATGGGCCACCCCCTGTCGAGATGTAAAAATGCATTGGAGAACAACTGTTCACACAAAGGCACAACAAAGTATGTAGAGCACGGGTTCCCAAACGCAGGGTTGTGACCCGAACTTGGGAAAAAAAACCAACCTCAAAATCCCCGTTTTTTGAGGGGGGTTTCACATCGAACGTGTTTTCTCCGATAATTTTTATGGTAGGTACCGGTACCAAATAGGTACCAGTACCATTTGGGTCACGAGGCAAATGTGTTTTCAAATTTTGGGTCGCGGATAAAAAAGTTTGCGAACCACTGATGTGGAGTAATCCATTGGCACATCTGCAAAAAATTTCAAAATCCCAGTTTCAGAAAACTCATGGAAACATGAACCAAGAGCAATCACTGAAAATAAAGACAATGCCCACGTGCAATCTGATGATCCCATCGTGTATGAACATAGAAAACAAAGAAATGCGACCAGATATCGTACTTGGAAACAAAAAAAAGAAAGGACGGCATTGCTAATTGAGGTGTCGGTTCCCAGTGATTTTGGTCTAAATTATGTGGAAATCAAGAAAATGACGAAATATCAAGACTTCGAAAATTAAGGGAAAATATCTTGGAAGCTGAAGAGCACCAAATTTGTACTAGTGATAAAATGGAGCAACAACAACAAGCATTTTAAGGCCATTTTCCCTGCTATAGCGGGGGTTAGCCTTGCGGTCCCCATGACAATCTTCTCCATTTTGCCCTATTTTCTGCATCTCTCCTTGTTAACCCCCTTGCCCGCATTTCTTCTTCCACCATCTTTAGCCAAGTCTTTCTCGGTCTTCCCCGTCTTCTACTTCCTTCTACATTCATTTCCATCACTCTTCTCAACCAGTCACTTTCATCCTTCCTCAACACATTACCAAACCATCTCAACATGTTCCTCTTCACAGCATCAATCACAGGCTCTATTCCTATCATCTCTCAACAACATTTTAGTGATAAAATGGAGCAATGTGAATAATATAGAATAACGTTATGGAGATCTTAAAAACCATCCCTGGGAATATAATACTACAAATAAACTACAATTGTAAGCTGTCCGGCTCTCAGTGACGATCCTGAAAAGAGCCCTCGGCACGAAACTTTGAGAACAAAAAAGCTTCACGGCTTCGTCCATGATTGATGATCCCTTACTGAAACGGAGGTGGATACTTCGAACCCTGGGAGGAATATGTTGCACCTTCTAAGATGCGCGCGCACACACGCACACACACACACACACACACACACACACACACACTTTATTTTGAGCAGTGTAAACCATTAAAGAGTGGAGAACAAAATTTTGTTATAAAAATTATTATGAGTGCAATAATTGAAGGTCTCACCATCCTTTTGGTGGGCAGAGGATTCCCACATCAAATGCGCAGGTCACATCGGGCTCATGGCACATTCAAGGGGGCTTTTAGTGCCACACTGAGTAATAATTGCCATGCAGTGAACTGTGAAACTGCATTGGTGATAAACGATTCATCATGTAAAGGCCATGGGGATGGATCATCTCCTAGTGACATTGTGAGCACTTAAGATTGATGAGATTGTGCAGAATATTCTGTTGGATTTTCACACAAACACACACACACACACACACACACACAATGCATACGCATACATATACACACACACACAACAGGGGTGGATACTTTCAGACCGAGTAGGTCTCTGTTCTATCACTTGAAACCCATCCACGGGTGGAGATAGCAGCCAACACATAAACCATATACGTGCACATACTCATACATATAGTGCCTTCAGAAAGTATTCACACCCCTTGCCCTTTTCACATTTAGTTGTGTTACAGTCTGAATTTAAAATGGATTCAATTGAGATTTTTTGCCACTGATCTACCCAAAATACCTAATTCGTCAATACTTCGCAGAAGCGCCATTGGCAGAGATTGCAGCTTCAAATCTTCTTGGGTATGTCTGCATCAGCTTTACACATCTGGATTTGGGGATTTTCTCCCATTCTTCCTTGCAGACTTTCTCAAGCTCCGTCAAGTTGGATGGGGAGCATTGGAGAACAGCAATCTTCAAATCGTTCCACAGATTCTCAATCGAATTCAAGTCTGAGTTTTGGCTGGGCCACTCATAGACTTTCAGGTTATTGTTCCGAAGCCGTTCCAGTTTTGCTTTGGCTGTATGATTGGGCTCATTGTCCCGTTGGAACGTAAATGTTCTCCGCAATCTAATGTCTTTTGATTTTATATGTATCTATGTATATTTATATTTATGCATATATACATATTGTTACGGATCGCGGTTTAGATGTTATGATGACCGAGCGGTGGTGTATTACCGCGACCTAACAGTTCCCCCGATTCTTCCCCAACTCACCCGATTCACCCCAAACTTTGGCCGTATCGCACCGCAGCTGCCCAATGAGGGAAAAGACTAAAACGACGAATGCAAAGAGGAAGACGAAGGCAAAGAAAGGTTTGGAAATACTACTAAATTTATTTACTATTTACACACATAAGCAAAAAGAAATCAGTCACGTTTATTTACAACACATAAGACGCAGGTGACACAGTGCAAATACTAGCTTACTTACAGTCTTAATTAACCCAGGGACAGAACAAACAAAAGACAGACTCACACGGGGAATGATGACAGGAGTTGGCTGGAAGGAGAGGATGGCGTGGAGTTGTATTGTGCAGCACGATCGGCGCGTTTAGCAGCCGCCGTTCCTTCGCGGCCCTGCTCAAAACCGCCGTCCAGGCCCCAAGCGGCTGTTGGGTGTTGTTGCTGCTGTGGCCGCTGCTGCTTTTCCCGGATTACAACAGGCTTTGTGCTTTCTGGGATGTCCTCTCCTTGGATGTTCTCTATGTTCTCTTGGTCCAATCACTCCTCACCACCGACAACTCCACGCAACCAACGCAACCACTGACCACCACAACGCAACCACTGATGGCCAAAACCACACAACTCAGCTCTGCTTCTTGGACCCTCTCTCTTCTCAACGGCTTGGGCTCCCTTTTTGTCTGCCGGTCAAAGCTCCTCTCTCAAAGCTTGTCTCAGCTTCTCTTTTGGGAGCGTCGCGCTGCGGATTTTAGCTGCGGTCACGCCTGCTCATTCCCTCCTCTCAGCGCCTCTCTTTCTTCTTCAAAGCTCGACTGCTTGGGGAGCGTCGCGCTGTGCGTTATATAGGCCCCGCCCCTCAACCTTTGCGAACCTCCCCGATCGCTCTTCCTCCGCCCTCTCTAGCCAAACCCCTGGCTCATGGTTGGTCGAGTGGGGCTGGCTCACTCCTCCCCTCTATGACGAGGTGGAGACACGCCTTTCTTCTCCGACCCTGCCTCGTGGTCAATGGCGGTTATTGGAGGGGAGGTAATTGCCAAACGACGAAAAGGGGGAATGGAGGTTTTGGGAATGGGAATGAAGGGAATCTATCTCTTTCACTGGTGCAATGGAGTACTTCAATTAATGGGAGACACAGCCTTACCCTAAAACACAGAATAAGATATAACTATCGAACAGGGGTATTCTATTATTGGCTGACGTGTATGCTTGTGGACTAATTATGGGATGCCCTTTTACCTTTACACAGCTCCGGAGGCAGGGGGCGCAGGATAAACAATAATAATAATTCACACAATAAATAAAAAATACAGTCCTCATATCCCCAACACTGCACCCTCCTCCTCTTAGGCACGTCCCGGGCCTACAACTTTTTTATTTAGTGTGACACGTAGGTGTAGTTCCCTCTACTTTTAACCTGACCCTGAGTGCGACAGTTTTAAAACATAAATAAATGTGTCCCGCTGCTCCATTGCACCCTGCCTAACAGACTTACGCCCACAGTTAACTGAATTGCGGAATGGTCTTCAAACTACACACTGACGGTGGGGAGCATTATTTACAATGACGCTATTTTTATTTACAAGACTAACCCAGGACCTGTGATTGTTCTTTCTGGGGGGGAGACAGTCTGCTCTGCATCAATGCACCATGAAAGCACCCAAAAACGCACCAATACACACCCAAGCACCAATCGGTGCAGTCATCACTGTTCAAGAATAAAAAATAAATCAACAACCCCTAACCCTGCAGGTGATCTCTTGCTCTTCGGCTCCCTCTGCTAGTTATTATTATTTGTTCTTCCAGATGTTGTCTTTCTTTCATTTTCTTACTGGCGGCCTATTTGCAATAAAGTGTGCCCAACGTGTCCATTTTATTTTCTTTATTTATGGCCCACAGGGCCGACTACGTGTGGTTCACCTGTGGGGCATCGGTGCCCTGTGGTCAAGGTCCGCCAGCAAGATTTCGGGCCCTCATGGCCGGTTCCAGCAGAGGGGCCATGCCCCAACCCATGGGGTCCATAAGTGGTGCTCGGCCACAGACATGTGGTCCATAATGTGGTGCATCGATGCAGACAGCTGGTTCTGAGAGTGCCGGGCGCACAATGGCCGACTCACGCACGCTCCCCTTGGCGCCCAATGGCGCACAGGTCATGTGGGAGACAAAAGGGGGACAAGAGAAATGAGCAAGGGGTAAGGTCACAAGGGTACACGTCAATAAGGCAATGCAAGGCGAAATGCGCATGGAGAGCGAAATGAGAAAGCTCGTCCCTACCGTACGTCACCCCCCTGTCACCTACACTACCCTTGCCCTTACCCCATATGTACAAAAATCTACACATTACCAATCCGTTGCTACCGTCACGTCTTCCCCTTATTTCCCTTCTACCAAATTCGTCTTCACTCCCCCACTATCCAAAATTTGCCATCACCCAATTCGTCATCAATCCTCATAAGGAGGAAGAGATGGAACAACAAAGCACAATGTCACACCCACGTCATGATGCGTCTCACAATCCAAACATTTGCACAGTAAAAAATAATCAAAACATGGCATGGTGTGGAGTACCTGTCACCTCAGGTGAGTGGGTGCAGATGGTGCGAGGAGACTCCAATCCTAACTATCCTCTAAATGACCTTAACACACTTTACACTACCCGGGGTCTTTCCCTGCCAATCCATTGGCCACTTACACTATGGGTTCTAACAACCAATTCCCATTGAACAAACTGTGGTGCTTCTCAATTTGGGGTCTCACTCCCCCGATTCATCTCCTGGTGCCCTCGCACAATTTCTGGGCTGCGACTTGTAGCTCTCACAGCAGGTCTACCCACCTGCACACCTCCACCACTGCAGTTGCCACCCGAGCTTACCTAGCTCCTCACCCTAACCGAACTAACTGGGGAAAGCCCCTCCTGGCTCTGTCACCCCACTCGGTGCCCTCTGGCACTGGGCTACCCGGGTCCGTCCTCCGGATCCTCGGGCCCCATCCACAACAACTACTACCGGCTCCCAGAGCCCACCTGCGGCCTCACCTGGCCGACATCCTCACAGTGGTGGAGCGCCCAACCAACTACACACACTAACAGGCTACACGCCCAGCCATTTCCACAACACTAATGCACCCATCCAAAGACCATTCTTTCACCCGCACCACAGATGCCAATATCCAACCACAATTTACCTGTACCCTCTACCTAACACTTACACTACCCGCCCCGGGTATCCGTGATGGGGGTCCACTCTTCCCCCATTCACACCTTCGCACCATCCACTCCACTCCACAATTTCCACCATACTCACTCCACGACCATCCATTCCAATACTCCATACCATTTATTCCATACTATTTATTCCACACAACCATTCTCCATACCTGTTGTTGCACACCTGTGCACTCACACCTGGTGCTACCTGCACCCTCCTTTCTTCCTGGACCATTTGGTCAACACAACACACCTCACCACTCATACACTGCTCCATCCACCTGTTCAGTTGCACACCTGTGCAATCACACCTGTTCAATTCTCAACCACACGGCATCATCTCATCTAACTACTCCCCTCTGAAACTTGCGCTTCCCAGTCGCCCCTTTAAACTATTGCGCTCCCACGTCATTATCATCCACGCTAATCTACCTGCGTCCCCACTACAGGTATCCTTGTCACTAACTAACCTTAACGTCACCTAATGTCATCTTCTAGGTCCCTACACACGATATCCTAACCCACCCGGGCTAGTTTTCACTGCCATCAACCCCATAACCGAGTGCTCCTTTGCCCCCCGTCTGTGAGGGATGACAGAGTTGCAATCCCACCACATCGGGGAGGTCCTACTATCAATTTCGCTCGTCCAAATCCAACAAATCAAAAATTTGTCATTTACTGCTAATCACCGTACCATCATCAAATTTTGCTTTTTTCTAATTTCGGGGCCAAAACACTATCCTCATCACCCGTCTACTTATTAGATCCTCTCGGTGCGCCAATTCCCTTCTAAAGCTCGGCTTCGTACAGCCGAGCAATGAACGCGGGTTCTTTGGTGCCGGCGGCTGGATACGTCCCGCATTCGGGGCAGGGACGGGTGCTTACCCGGGCCGAGATCCCACGCACCACCTCGGCGCGGAGCCATCCAATTTCCCGATCTCGACCTGCCGGAACGTCTCAATAAAAAGTGGTCGCCATGACGACCCTTCCTATCGGGCTGCCCGCTCCGCCTAGTGGAGCCCGGACGCGGCCGTTCCAAGCGAGGCACAGCGTGGATCGCGTACGGCGGTCCTTTCGAAACCGCCGTGGCTCGGATCCCCGCTGGTTCTTGCGGCACGCGAAGCCCGGCACGCACCGAGGGCCCGATTCGGCTAAAAGTCGCTCTAACCACTAACCCGGTTACCGTCGATGCTTCACCTGCATGCTTACACGCATACGCTACCCCTTTCTTGCTCATACCTCCAGCTGTTCCCATGCTCCTCGTACCTTTCCTTACACACCTCGGTACTCTCATTCCGCTCACAGACTTGGTCACACACCTGACCACCGAACACCTTGGCACACATTCGTCGCTCGCACACCTCACCAACACACCTCTTCGCGCCCCTTCCTCGGTCACCTCCTCTGTGACAATTACAGGTGTGCTCTCACTCGCACACCCAACCACGTGCCTCACGACCAACTCAAGTGTGCATTCCCACACACGCTCTACCATTCCAGGTGTGCATCCTTCCATTCCAGGTGTACATCCTCGCTCACCTGTCACAACCAACTCACGCTCCGTGTCACTCTCACTACTCTCACCTCCACTCTCGGTCGCGCACTCACCCTTACTCTCGACAGCGCACTCTTTCCCCATGCACCTGTCCGTTACACACCTTTCTCATGCACACTCTTGCGCACACTCTCCCGTTACATCCTCTGTAACACTCACCACAGGCGTGCATTCTCCCTTACTCTTGACAGCATGCGCTTTCCCCACGCACCCGTCCGTTACACACCTTTCTTGCGCATCCTCTTGCGCACACTCTTTCGTTACTTCCTCCGTAACACTCGCCACACCGCGCTTCCATGTGCTCCCTCGCACACGCGCTACAACCGACTCACTCTCGACAGCACACTCACTGGTCGGCGCGCACTTTTTCCTCACACACCCCCTGGTCGGACATTCTCGCACACCTCTTTTTTTGCACACCTGACCTGTCGCACACTTCACCAACGGCCTTTCACGAACACCCGGATCCAAACCAATCCCCAAGCCGACTGAAGCTTTCCTCACATCATGTACATTTCCGATTATATCGCCACTCACCTTGGCACCTCGTCTCCGCACCTCTTTTGCCACCTGCAAACTCTTTATTTGGTTAGTGAGAAGCACATCACGATTCGAGCACAGACCTTGTACCAATTCCATTACTTCCTCCTTTATCTCCCTCTTAGTTTCTGTCCGTCCCTTCTTAATTTCACTCACCTCTTCTTCCACTTCCTCTAATTTTTGCTTCACCTCTTTTATTTCCCGGTGCGTCTCCTCAAGTTCGTCCTCTAAGGCTACCGTGACCGTTTCTATGTGCGTCCTTACCTGCCGGTCGTTCGTTTCCATTACCTCTGTCACCTCGTCCACCCTCATTGTCAGTCCCTCACGTACCATCTGACATTGCCTCTGTGTCGCTATTAATTCGTTCTTAATGTCTTTTTGTGTCGCTTTTAACCCCCCGATTATTGCCGTGTTCTTTTCCACTTGGTCCGCTAGTTCTTTTTGTCCCTCCGTCAGCTGTTCCACCTCCTCCGTCAGATCTTCTATTCCCCCTTGTAACTTTGCCGCCCCATTTCTCACCTCTTTCTCCATACGCTTCTCACCTCGCTTTACCTCCTCGCGTAGCCCCGAGACCTCCTCACTTACACCTCGTCGTATCTCCTCTTTCATCTCCTCCCTCTCTTTTGTAGATGCTACCCTCATCTGTCCCAATTCATCCCTCTGAGCATCCAGTTTACTTTCTAACCCGATTTGCACCTCCTCTATCTGGTTCCCCATTTGTTTGATTTCCCTGGCAGATTGTTCCCCTATTTCCCGCAATTTGTCCTCCATCCTATTTTCTAACCCCATTAACCCATTTTTCACCCCCTCTATCTGATTCTCCTGGGCAGCCATTCTATTTTCCACCCCCGTTAACCCATTCTTTACCTCTTTTATCCCGTTGTCTAACCCCTCACCGGTACCCCTCGCTTCGTCCCTCATTATTCCCAATTGCTCACTCTGAGCATCCATCCGGTTCCCCATTTGTCCCATTCGCTCACCCTGAGCATCCATTTTTGCTTCTAGCCCCATATTTGCCATTAGTATGGCTGCATTAATCTGCGCCATGAGGTCCCGCACATCAATTCCCGCTATTTGCGCAGCGGGCGCGGCTACCCCGCGCTCGTGCGAGCTGCCACTTTGTGCGTCTGATACCACGTGCGCGAGAGCGCCATTTTGTGCGTCTGATACTCCCTCAACCGCCACCTCATTGCTCCCCTCCATTTGATCCTGGGTTACTCCTAACCCCTCCTCTAGCTCACCCACCGGCATCCGATCGCCTTGACCAGCCATGGCGCGATTTCAAAATTCGGGTTTTCCTTTACAACAACACAAATTTCCAGCACTTTGTAATTTTGAGCGCGTTAAGCGCGCTTCGGGCCTCGTATCCCACTCCTCGACACCAATTGTTACGGATCGCGGTTTAGATGTTATGATGACCGAGCGGTGGTGTATTACCGCGACCTAACAGTTCCCCCGATTCTTCCCCAACTCACCCGATTCACCCCAAACTTTGGCCGTATCGCACCGCAGCTGCCCAATGAGGGAAAAGACTAAAACGACGAATGCAAAGAGTAAGACGAAGGCAAAGAAAGGTTTGGAAATACTACTAAATTTATTTACTATTTACACACATAAGCAAAAAGAAAGCAGTCACGTTTATTTACAACACATAAGACGCAGGTGACACAGTGCAAATACTAGCTTACCTACAGTCTTAATTAACCCAGGGACAGAACAAACAAAAGACAGACTCACACGGGGAATGATGACAGGAGTTGGCTGGAAGGAGAGGATGGCGTGGAGTTGTATTGTGCAGCACGATCGGCGCGTTTAGCAGCCGCCGTTCCTTCGCGGCCCTGCTCAAAACCGCCGTCCAGGCCCCAAGCGGCTGTTGGGTGTTGTTGCTGCTGTGGCCGCCGCTGCTTTTCCCGGATTACAACAGGCTTTGTGCTTTCTGGGATGTCCTCTCCTTGGATGTTCTCTATGTTCTCTTGGTCCAATCACTCCTCACCACCGACAACTCCACGCAACCAACGCAACCACTGACCACCACAACGCAACCACTGACGGCCAAAACCACACAACTCAGCTCTGCTTCTTGGACCCTCTCTCTTCTCAACGGCTTGGGCTCCCTTTTTGTCTGCCGGTCAAAGCTCCTCTCTCAAAGCTTGTCTCAGCTTCTCTTTTGGGAGCGTCGCGCTGCGGATTTTAGCTGCGGTCACGCCTGCTCATTCCCTCCTCTCAGCGCCTCTCTTTCTTCTTCAAAGCTCGACTGCTTGGGGAGCGTCGCGCTGTGGGTTATATAGGCCCCGCCCCTCAACCTTTGCGAACCTCCCCGATCGCTCTTCCTCCGCCCTCTCTAGCCAAACCCCTGGCTCATGGTTGGTCGAGTGGGGCTGGCTCACTCCTCCCCTCTATGACGAGGTGGAGACACGCCTTTCTTCTCCGACCCTGCCTCGTGGTCAATGGCGGTTATTGGAGGGGAGGTAATTGCCAAACGACGAAAAGGGGGAATGGAGGTTTTGGGAATGGGAATGAAGGGAATCTATCTCTTTCACTGGTGCAATGGAGTACTTCAATTAATGGGAGACACAGCCTTACCCTAAAACACAGAATAAGATATAACTATCGAACAGGGGTATTCTATTATTGGGTGACGTGTATGCTTGTGGACTAATTATGGGATGCCCTTTTACCTTTACACAGCTCCGGAGGCAGGGGGCGCAGGATAAACAATAATAATAATTCACACAATAAAAAAAATATACAGTCCTCATATCCGCAACAATATATATATATATATATATATATATATATATATATATATATATATATATATATACATATATATATATACATATATATATATATATATATATATATATATATATATATACATATATATATATACATATACATATATATATATATATATATACATATATATATATACATATATATATATATATATATATATATATATGTATATATATATATATATATATATATATATATATATATATATATATATATATATATATATATATATATATATATATATATATATATATATATATATATTGTTACAGACGCGGTGGTGGATGTTAGTTTACCGAGCGGTTTGGTATGACCACGTCTGCACAAGTTACCCGATTATACCCGAACGTTGACTAATCGCGCTACGCTAGATCAATGAAGGAAAAGACACACGGCTGGGATTAAAATGACACGACACCAGGGATACGGTTCTCAAGACCTCCGGAGGAGATTATATTAAGGCGGAAGGTTAGATTACAACTACAAGAGGGACATCATAGAAAGACAGGCACTTAGACACACTTATATTAACCCCAACAGACGACAGACAAACGGGACAAGGCTGACTCACACGGGGATTGATGGCAAGGAAAGGCGGGTAGCGATGGCTCCAGGTGCACCTGGGCTCAGGGCAGAATCGACCCGGTCCGGTCCAGAGATGCGGGAGGTTTCACAGCGCTCGAGATGGCGTCTTGTCGTCTCAAGCTGGGGGCGCATCTGACGTCACGTCCGGTACGTGGCCGCGTATATCCGGCGGGGAGTGACACGCCCTCGGCTCGTTAGCTCCGCCCCAGATGGAATCGGCTCGTTGCTTCTCATTGGGTGCGTGCGGGGGGGTTACCGGCTCCACCCTTGACGAGGGGCTGACAGGGAGCCCCTTCGTGGTAACCCCGTGGAGCGCATGGTCATGGCGGCTAACCGAGCCGGTGTGAGGACGCACACTCCCCCCGCGCGCCGTTGTTGTAGTTGTTGTTGTAGCTGTAGTTGTTGTTGTTGCTGTAGTTGTTGTTGTTGTTGTTGTTTGGGGAAGAAGATGGGAGGAGGTAAGGGAAGGTCCTAAACTCACTACTGGTGCCATATAATCACATTCTGGTGCAACGAAGTCAGAATTAATGGAAACGAGTCCTTAACTGACATAGACTAAGAATAACTAGCAAGATGTCCGAAAGTTGTCTACGTGAGATGCGGTGGACCTGGGCACGACATTTAATGGGGGAAAAAGGGGAAGGTCGGTTCTACAGAGTGTTGTTTACAGACAATGGGACTAGGGAATGGGGGATTGGGGATAGTTGGGGAGTATTGGGGAAAAAGGGGAATATTTACAAGCGGATATGGAGGCCAAATTCCATATTCGCAACAATATATATATATATATATATATATATATATATACACACACATATATATACAGTGCATTCAGAAAGTATTCAGACCCCTTCACTTTTTTCACATTTTGTTATGTTGCAGCCTTATGCTGAAATCGTTTAAATTCATTTTTTCTCTCATCAATCTACACTCAATACCCCATAATGACAAAGAGAAAACAGGATTTTAGAAAGTTTTGCAAATTTCTTAAAAATAAAAAAAACTGAAATGTCACATTTACATAAGTATTCAGACCCTTTGCTATGACACTTGAAATTTAGGTCAGGTGCCTCCCATTTCTCTTGATCATCTTTGAGATGTTTCTACACCTTGATTGGAGTCCACCTGTGGTAAATCCAATTGATTGGACATGATTTGGAAAGGCACACACCTCTCCATATAAGGCCTCACATCTGACAATGTATATCGGAGCAAAAACCAAGCCATGAGGTCGAAGGAACTGCCTGCAGAGCTCAGAGACAGGATTGTGTCGAGGCACAGATCTGGGGAAGCCTACAAAAAAATCTCTGCTGCATTGAAGGTTCCCAAGAACACAGTGGCCTCCATAATCCTTAATTGGAAGAAGTTTGGAACAACCAGGACTCTTCCTCGAGCTGGCCGCCCAGCCAAACTGAGCAATCGGGGGAGAAGGGCCTTGGTAAGAGAGGTGACCAAGAACCTGTTGGTCACTATGGCTGAGCTCCAGAGATCCTGTGTGGAGATGGGAGAAACTTCCAGAAGGATAACCATCACTGCAAGAATCCACCTCTCTAGGCTTTATGGCAGAATGGGCAGACGGATGGTCACTTATTTCAGTTTTTTTATTTCACAAATATTCTCTTATTTCACTTATTTCACAAATTATTTCAGTTTTTTTTCTTTTTAATAAATTTGCAAAACTTTCTGAAATCCTGTTTTCTCTTTGTCATTATGAGGTATTGAGTGTAGATTGATGAGGGAAAAAATGAATTTAAACGATTTCGGCATCAGGCTGCAACATAACAAAATTTGAAAAAAGTGAAGGGGTCTGAATACTTTCTGAATGCACTGTATGTATATATATGTATATTTTATATATATATATGGTTAAACTGCCAAAATCTAGGCTCTCTGCTCACATTCCCCTTTTCTCCCGCCTCTGGAACAAACTCCCCCACTCTCTTCAATCCCACTCCTCCCTCCAGGTCTTTAAAACAGCTGTCCATCACCATCTCTTATCTTCCTCCATCCAAAACCTTGATCTTTTCTACCCCCGCTAATTCACCCCAGGTACACTTTTTTGAAATTCCAACTTCTTTCCTGGAAGTCCTTGCAGTGTCCATATGTTTTATACCTCTGCCACCTCCCCCCAAGCCCTTTCCCTCCCACAGTTCTCTCGATGTCCCTCCTCTCAAATGTTGTGTTTGTGTTCTTCCCCCTCTCTCCCCATCTTGTCTACCGCTCCCCTTATTTTGTGTTTTATGTGTCGGTTTGTGTCGGTTTGACTTTTTGTGTGATTAATGTTAGCTCTTTCACGAGCCTCGATCTTGTATACAAAAAATAATAATAATAAAAAATGTACATATATATATATATATATAGTTGGTTAAGGCCCGGGGTTCGGGTTTACTACGAGGGAGTTAGCCTCCGTTCCCTCTTGAACTTACCGGACCTGCGCTGCCATGCACGAATAACTTCATACCTCGGCAGGTTGCGAACCAGCAACTACGAATGCCAATTGGTCCGTCGCACGATAGCTCACCTGTACCATGTGACAATCTCAATCGGGGAACGTACCGTACGTACCCTCCGGCGTACCAAATTTAGACGGCCGAGCAAAACCGTTGGTAACCACCGGTGTAATGCTAATTCTGTTACGGCCGATTGTTAACCTAGGTGCGAGCAATGGCGGATCAATGGAGGAAAATACATTCACGGACAAAGAGAAAATGAAACGTTTAACGATTTGATTTATTTACAAATATGTACAGTGACACTTTTCAATAGGAAAGAAAAAGGGACAAGAAGCAGAAACGTAGCTTATTACGATAACAACAAATAAACACTACATGGGCCCAGCACACATTCACGGGGTAGGGGGAGGGGAATGAACGAACGTTGGAAACGTGCTAGCACAAAGGCTACGAAGCTCCAGATGCCTCTCCTCACGACGGCCTCCGTCCTGGTGTCGCCACCGAGCAGCATGAGCAGGCAAAGTCGATCCCAGCATGAACAGGAGCAGGTGAGAAGTGTCGGGAACCGTGCAGAGCAAGTGCCTGGGACACATGTAGAGTGAGTGCCAGGGAACCGTGCAGAGAAGAGTGCCAGGGACACGTGGACAGTGAGTATGTCGTGATCTCATGCAAGGTAAAGTGTATGTCGTGGCCTCGTGCAGAAAGTGAGTGTCGTGCACACGTGCAAGAATGAAGCCGGACAAGCGAGTCAATCACGTGCAGAGGCAAGGCGAACAATGTCCAGGTCAACAATATCCAAGAGCGTCAGAATAATGCAGAGGCCTGTGAGAGAGGATGTACGGATGTCAGGTGCGGATGTACACGTGCTGAGGGGGCAGAGTGAGACCAGTCAAAAGTAGCTTTACACGTACTCAGTGAAAACGGCCGAGAGACCCAGGCCAAGAGAGAGTAATGCAGGCACGTGCTAGGTCCACAATATCCAAAAACCAAGAGTCAACTAGAACGGCACTCAATAGAAAGCAATCCTCCGCCGAGTTGGCCATATCACTCAATGGTGAAGAATCACTTGAAAAATTAAATGATTTTCATATCTGAATCCACATTCAGGTCTTCACCAAAATCTAATCGAATAGTCCTCGTCACACACACAACCTCTCCACCAAGTTTCGTCCAAATCCGTCCGCAACTTTTTGAGATATCCTGCTATGTATCGTTTTTGGTCCGATCTCCCAATGGTGAAGAATCACGTAAAAAATTCTAGTAGCCGAATCCGGATCTTCACCAAAATCGAATCATTTCATCCTTGTCACATACGATACATCTCTGCCAAATTTCGTCTAAATCCGTCCACAACTTTTTGAGATATTTTGATGACAAACAAACAACTAGAACGGGCACTCGGTAGAGCGCATACCTTCGCCGCAGCTACTGTTCTGTACTTGGCATGGGAGTGTAGGGAACAGAACAGTGAACACGATTTTGACCTTTTCGTGACCTTGACCTTGACCTTTGACCCGATTGCTCCCAAAATCTAATCAAATGTGTCCCGTATAATAACCAATCATCCCACCAAATTTCATGCAATTCGGTTGAATACTTTTTGAGTTATGCGAATAACATACACACACACACACACACACACAGACATACAAATAAATACACAGCGATCAAAACATAACCTTCCGCTTTTGCGAAGGTAATAAATACACAGCGATCAAAACATAACCTTCCGCTTTTGCGAAGGTAACCAGACAGGTGTGAAAACACAACCTCCACCCACCTTTGGTGGCGGAGGTAACAAGATGGGCACTACAGGGGATTTCAGGAAAGAAAACCGTGAATTTGAAGGAGGTGCGCTTGGGGTGGATTAACGGGGGCAGAAAAAAATCAAGAGTTTGGATGGGAGAAGATAAGAGATGGTGGTGAACAGCTGTTTTTAAGACCTGGAGGGAGGAGTGGGATTGGAAAGATTGTGCGAGTTTGTTCCAGAAGTGGGAGAAAAGAGGAATGAAAGAGTGAAGGTGAATAGAGAGTCTTGATTTAAGCTGTTTCACCATAAGAGGGTTGCAGGCAGATCTTGTGCGACCTGCAGGAATATTTGGGGGACAGAGCCCAGAGAGAGCTGGGTGGTAGAAAGACCGCCAACCTGTCAGTGGTGAGGAAGAGTGAAAGGCCCTCACAATCAGCTGCATCGCGGGAGATTCCAATGATCGTAAAAGCCTTGGTTTCTAAAGCGTGAAGCTGAGCTAGGTGTGTGGCAGGTGCACCAGCTCAGGTGTGCCAAGGAAGGACTTCGCACGACGGAGGATGCCCAGTCGGCGACTGGCTTTGGAGGCCAGATTTGAAATGTGGTTTTCCCAGGAAAGATCATGGCAGATAGTGAGACCCAAAAGCTTGAGCGACAGAACTTCTTGGAGAGGATTATTCAAAAAGTAGATGGGAGGGTTGTCCAGTCGGTCTTTTCGGAGAGACATAGTAAGAGTGTGAGATTTGTCAGGATTGAAAGACATGTTCCACTTGTTTGCCCAGTCTGTGATTTTGTCCAGGTCTGCAGAGAGTGAGGAGGCTGCAGACTGCCGATCTGAGGGAAGAGGAATGGAGCAGCAGAGAGTGGAGTCATCAGCAAAGAGATAGAGAGGATTTTCCAGAGAGTCGGAGAGATCATTGATGAAGACCAGAAAAAGCACAGGGCCCAGAACACTACCTTGGGGAACTCCAGCCTGAACAGGAAGAGGAGATGAGAGGATTTAATTTAGAGCCACACACGTTGCCTACGATAGGTAAGGAAATCTGTGAGCCATGAGGGTGCTAGCCACAGCTCGCCTACTCTTCGTGTAGGACACTGTGGGATCTTTCAGGTCCACTAATAATGCCAACAGGTGTGATGCCTAGCTTAACGTGTATCGGAGGAATGGCGCACACACAATGATGAATCATCCTCTCTGTGAAACAATGGGATGACAATTTATAGCTGGGCCGAGATTTGATCCCTGCCTAAACAGCTTAGAAGCGAATGTGGTTCCTCTCGTCCATTTTTCCAGCCCTCTTCATCAGTTACCTGGTGTGTGATAAAGTGAGTTAGATCTGCTTTAAAACAGTTCGAGAAGAGCGTGACATTGTACCAGCCATTGTTATCGATCGTGAGTGCTGATGTTTCAGGGATTTTCCAGAGATCTTGTGTCCATGGATGGTAGTTCTGTGGATATTTTGGTTAGCTTTAAGTGACAATCCCCCATGATTAATGGTTCGACGTGTCCACTTAATGTAAGCCACCCATTTGATTACGAGA
This sequence comes from Myxine glutinosa, assembly GCF_964187855.1. Lineage (NCBI taxonomy): Eukaryota > Metazoa > Chordata > Myxini > Myxiniformes > Myxinidae > Myxine > Myxine glutinosa. The sequence continues at coordinate 89,766,955 of NC_136273.1, read as the reverse complement.
CCTGAATATGACAGCAGAAAACTGCCAGCCACCATCCTTTTGTGGATTTCTCTTGAGCCGGCACCTCCTTTCCTCCTTTCCTTAAGATTTGATGACGTACCTTTGTGTGTGTGTGTGTGTGTGTGTGTGTGTATGTGTGTGTGTGTGTGTGTGTGTGTGTGTGTGTGTGTGTGTGTGTGTGTGTGTGTGTGTTATATCCACTGCTGCCGCTCCTTGTATTAACAGTAAATCAACCTGAATCTTCATGGCTAGCAGAACCCGACACCTCTCATCCACAGATCCACCTCTCATCCACAGCTCCTCCTCTCATCCACAGATCATCCTCTCATCCACAGATCCACCTCTCAACCACAGCTCCTCCTCTCATCCACAGATCCACCTCTCATCCACAGATCATCCTCTCATCCACAGCTCCTCCTCTCATCCACAGCTCCTCCTCTCATCCACAGCTCCTCCTCTCATCCACAGCTCCTCCTCTCATCCACAGCTCCTCCTCTCATCCACAGATCCACCTCTCATCCACAGATCCACCTCTCATCCACAGATCCACCTCTCATCCACAGATCATCCTCTCATCCACAGCTCCCCTCTCATCCACAGCTCCTCCTCTCATCCACAGCTCCTCCTCTCATCCATAGATCCTCCCTCCTCTCATCCACAGCTCCTCCTCTCATCCACAGCTCCTCCTCTCATCCACAGATCCACCTCTCATCCACAGATCCACCTCTCATCCACAGATCCACCTCTCATCCACAGATCCTCCTCTCATCCACAGCTCCTCCTCTCATCCACAGCTCCTCCTCTCATCCACAGATCCACCTCTCATCCACAGATCCACCTTTCATCCACAGATCCACCTCTCATCCACAGATCATCCTCTCATCCACAGATCCACCTCTCATCCACAGATAGACCTCTCATCCACAGATCATCCTCTCATCCACAGATCCTCCTCTCATCCACAGATCCTCCTCTCATCCACAGCTCCTCGTCTCATCCACAGCTCCTCCTCTCATCCACAGATAGACCTCTCATCCACAGATCCACCTCTCATCCACAGATCCTCCTCTCATCCACAGCTCCTCCTCTCATCCACAGATCCACCTCTCATCCACAGATCATCCTCTCATCCGCAGATCCACCTCTCATCCACAGATCCACCTCTCATCCACAGATCCTCCTCTCATCCACAGCTCCTCGTCTCATCCACAGCTCCTCCTCTCATCCACAGATAGACCTCTCATCCACAGATCATCCTCTCATCCGCAGATCCACCTCTCATCCACAGATCCACCTCTCATCCACAGATCCACCTCTCATCCGCAGATCCACCTCTCATCCACAGATCCACCTCTCATCCACAGATCCTCCTCTCATCCACAGCTCCTCGTCTCATCCACAGCTCCACCTCTCATCCACAGATCCACCTCTCATCCACAGATCCACCTCTCATCCACAGATCATCCTCTCATCCACAGATCCTCCTCTCATCCACAGCTCCTCGTCTCATCCACAGCTCCTCCTCTCATCCACAGATCCACCTCTCATCCACAGATCCACCTCTCATCCACAGATCATCCTCTCATCCGCAGATCCACCTCTCATCCACAGATCCACCTCTCATCCACAGATCCTCCTCTCATCCACAGCTCCTCGTCTCATCCACAGCTCCTCCTCTCATCCACAGATCATCCTGTCATCCACAGCTCCTCCTCTCATCCACAGCTCCTCCTCTCATCCACAGATCCTCCTCTCATCCACAGATCCTCCTCTCATCCACAGATCCTCCTCTCATCCACAGATCCTCCTCTCATCCACAGCTCCTCCTCTCATCCACAGATCCTCCTCTCATCCACAGATCCTCCTCTCATCCACAGCTCCTCCTCTCATCCACAGATCCACCTCTCATCCACAGATCCTCCTCTCATCCACAGATCCTCCTCTCATCCACAGCTCCTCGTCTCATCCACAGCTCCTCTTCTCATCCACAGATCCACCTCTCATCCACAGATCCACCTCTCATCCACTCGTATCTCCGTGAGTCAGATTTGCATTCAGGAATAGAACAATTATGGTTATAACAATTCTGACATTTCCGCTCTTTCATCGAATTGCTGAAAATTACGTTTAAAGTCCATTTGAATTACAGATTTTGCTGCCAGCGAGCAGAATCAAAAAGTGTGTAACCACACGCACAGCGCATGCGCCAAAGTCCTCATTTTGCATCCACACATAATTTGGAAATTTCCGTAATGTGGAGAATAAACCAAAGAACCGATATTTTCCACTTTGCTGACATTGCATTGTCGGTTCAGCACATCATGATGCAAGGCCAAATTGTCATGGGAATTGCATATGGGCAAGAACATTTTGCGTCATTAGTCTCTTGCATTCGGATGGATTCCCATGACTTCACAATCCTTGTAAGAATCCACCACGATGTGAGAAGTTGAAACGTGAGTCCGTCCAGAAAAGGAAGGATTTTGCTTCAATTGCATCGAACAGTTTTTGTGTCCTGTCCTCGCAAGGGTTGTAAAACTCCAACTATGACGTGTGCGCATTATCACAGCAATTACAAAAACTGTCTCCATGGACGGAAAGTAATCCGAGCAACTTCACTCTCCAGGCATCTGATAACTCTCCTGTGGATTCCGGAAAGCTTTCCCGAATATCATTGCTAATTATCATTCGCACATTCGCAACAACGTTTCCACGGAATTGGGCTGAACCGTCGTAATTCCCCCACATCGGGTACTTATCGAGCTGGGGGTAAATTCTTTTTGTTAATTTGCAGTTTAAAGTCTCCCAATGCTCAGGAGGAATGAGATGCGGGTGATGTTACTGGCTCCAAAAGAACATGGCGCACGTTGATGGCGACTGCACGGGGCTTGTGTGGCAACCGCCGTTGTTTGGGAAAGCAAAAGCACTTAAAGGAAAAATGATACGTCGACGGCGGTTACAAGCTACAAAAGCAGCTGCAGGCCGACTTGATTACAAACGCACTTTAAATGGCATCATCAAGTGTGGGAGCCTCGAACGAACGGCCAATAAAACTGAAATTTGAAATGCGTAATTTCGCATTTCTCTCTGTACCCCCACCGCAGATAGCGTGACCTCATAACCCGCAGCTGTTATAACAAGAGACAAAACACGCTGTGAAATGAATTAATTCTTCTTCAAACGAAACCCATGTGGAGTTAAATACCATTGCAGTGCAGCTAATTGCAGATCTTGTGAATAATGTCAATGGTTTGTGGCTCGCAGTGGCATATATATATATATATATATATATATATATATGTATATACACAGTCGTGGCCAAAAATATTGGCACCCTTGTACTTTTTTCAACCACAACAGCTCAGCCATAAAAGTGGGAGGCCACACAAGCTCACAGAACGGGATCGCCGAGTGCTGAAGTGCGTAGCGTGTAAAAATTGTTTGTCCTCAGTTGCACCACCCACTACCGAGTTCCAAACTGCCTCTGAAAGCAACGTCAGCACAACAACTGTTTGTCGGGAGCTTCATGAAATGGGTTACCATAGCCAAGCAGCCGCACACAAGCCTAAGATCACCATGCGCAATGCCAAGTGGGATGGAGTGGTGTAAAGCTCGCCGCCATTGGACTCTGGAGCAGTGGAATCGTGTTCACTGGAGTGATGAATCACGCTTCACCATCTGGCAGTCCGACGGACGAATCTGGATTTGGCGGATGCCAGGATAACGCTACCTACCCAAATGCATAGTGCCAACTGTAAAGTTTGGTGCAGGAGGAATAATGGTCTGGGGCTGTTTTTCATGGTTCTGGCTCGGCCCCTAAGTTCCAGTGAAGAGAAATCTTAACGCAATGGCATACAACGACATTCTAGATGATTGTGTGCTTCCAACTTTGTGGCAACAGTTTGGGGAAGGCCCTTTCCTGGTTCAGCATGACAATACCCCCATGCACAAAGAGTGGTCCATACAGAAATGGTTTGGCGAGATTAGTGTGGAAGAACTTGACTGGCCTACACAGAGCCCTGACCGCAACCCCATCGAACACCTTTGGGATGAATTGGAATGCCGACTGCGAGCCAGGCCTATTCGCCCAAAATCAGTGCCTGACATAACTAATGCTCTTTTGGCTGAATGGAAGCAAATCCTTGCAGCAATGTGTGGAGGCCTTCCCAAAAGAGTGGAGGCTGTCATAGCAGCAAAGGGGGGACCAACTCCATATTGATGCCCATGATTTTGGAATTAGATGTGTGATGTTCAGGTGTGCACATACTTTTGGTCATGTAGTGTGTGTATATATAAAAACATATACAGTGCATTCAGAAAGTATTCAGACCCCTTCACTTTTTTCACATTTTGTTATGTTGCAGCCTCGTGCTGAAATCGTTTAAATTCATTTTTTCCCTCATCAATCTACACTCGATACCCCATAATGACAAAGAGAAAACAGGATTTTAGAAAGTTTTGCAAATTTATTTTTTTTTAAAACTGAAATGTCACATTTTCATAAGTATTCATACCCTTTGCTATGACACTTGAAATTTAGCTCACGTGCCTCCCATTTCTCTTCATCATCTTTGAGATGTTTCTACACCTTGATTGGAGTCCACCTGTGGTAAATTCATTTGATTGGACATGATTTGGAAAGGCACACACCTGTCTATATAAGGTCTCACAGCTGACAATGCATATCAGAGCAAAAACCAAGCCATGAGGTCGAAGGAACTGCCTGCAGAGGTCAGAGACAGGATTGTGTCAAACCTTGGTTTCACAGTTCCTTGGTCAAGAGCCAAACAGTTCAATCTTGGTTTCATCAGTCCACAGAATCTTGCTTCTCACAGTCTGAGAGTCCTTTAGGTGCTTTTTTTGCAAACTCCAAGCAGGCGTTCATGTGTCTTTCACTGAAGAGAGGCTTCCGCCTGGCCACTCTGCCATAAAGCCCAGATCGATGGAGTGTTGCAGTGATGGTTGTCCTTCTGGAAGTTTCTCCCATCTCCACACAGGATCTCTGAAGCTCAGCCAGAGTGACCATCCGGTTCTTGGTCACCTCTCTTACCAAGGCCCTTCTCCCCCGAATGCTCAGTTTGGCCGGGGCGGTGAGCTCTAGGAAGAGTCCTAGTAGTTCCAAACTTCTTCCATTTAAGAATTATGGAGGCCACTGTGGTCTTGGAAACCTTCAATGCAGCAGAGATCTTTTGTAGGCTTCCCCAGATCTGTGCCTCGACACAATCCTGTCTCTAAGCTCTGCAGGCAGTTCCATCGACCTCATGGCTTGGTTTTTGCTCTGATATGCATTGTCAGCTGTGATACCTCATATAGACAGGTGTGTGCCTTACCAAATCAAATTCCAATCAATTGAATTTACCACAGGTGGACTCCAATCAAGGTGTAGAAACATCTCAAAGATGATCAAGAGAAATGGGAGGCACCTGAGCTAAATTTCAAGTGTTATAGCAATGGGTATGAATACTTATGTCAATGTGATATTTCAGTTTTTTCTTTTTAATAAATTTGCAAAACTTTCTAAAATCCAGTTTTCTCTTTGTCATTATGGGGTATTGAGTGGCTGCAGCATAACAAAATGTGAAAAAAGTGAAGGGGTCTGAATACTTTCTGAATGCACTGTATATTTATATATATATATGTATATATATATATATTTGTAGAAGTCTGTCTCTATCTTGGCCTTAAACTTTGCTGTTTGTGTCTCCCCTCTCTCTTTCTTCTGTTGCTTTTGTCCTGTTGCGTCCTGATCTGTTCAGTGTACTCGTACTAGCTCTTCCACGAGCCTCGACTTCGTATACAAAAATAGTGAAGTGAAGTGAAGGGAAAACAGGAGGACAAGAATGCAGGGATGTGCCACAGCACCAGGAGCGGAGTCTCATTTGAAAATGGTACAGGGACTTTGCAAGTGTAGAAAAGCACAAGATATCAAAACATTGAAGAAGTGAAGAGCCGGGTTCTTGCTTGAGACGGACGAAGTGACAGGCAAGACACAAACTCGTCCGAGAAGATGTTTATTGCAAAAACCAACTCGGGAACTCTCCCTAAGCCCGTTTATCGGGCTGCATATATATCACAACCAGAAAGCACAACCGAAACCGAAAGCCACGCCTCTCAGGCGAGGCGTGTTTTGATGGTCACGTGACCGACAGGTGCAAAGGATTATAACCGCACGCGCGGCACGCTTTGGTGGTCACGTGACCAGCCACCCCGGCGCCGAGGTTGTCCGTCGGTGACGTCACCGGCTGGAGCAAGGAGATTCTGCTGCTGGTCTCGCTTGGGGGACCCATGGGTCGCTACACACGCCCCCCCGGAATGGACTTGATCCAGGAAGGTCAACCTGAGGGGGGTCCGGATGACCCGCCCGAAACGACCCCTGGCCAGTCGCGGGGGGGGGGGGGGGGGTCCGGTGTGGTGGCAGGTGGTCGGACGGGGGGTGCAGGCAGGGGGGGGGTCCGGTGTGGTGGCGGGTGGTCGGACAGGGGGTGCAGGACGGGGGGCGGCCGAGGGGCCGGGCAAGTCCTCGGGGGAGGCTGCCGAGGTTCCTTGCGGGCCTCCCGAGGTTGCAGTTCACGGGTGCAGTGCCGAGAAGGCTCGTACGGTGCACGCGAAAAGCGGGTGAGCCAACCGAGGGGCTGGTCAAGGCCTCGGTGGAGGCCGCCGAGGTTCCTCGCGGGCCTCCCGAGGATGCGGGGCTGGTCAAGGCCTCGGGGGATGCAGTGGACGGGGGGTGGCCGAGGGGCCGGGAAAGTCCTCGGGGGAGGCTGCCGAGGTTCCTCGCGGGCCTCCCGAGGTTGCAGTTCGCGGGTGCAGTGCCGAGAAGGCTCGAGCGGTGCACGCGAAAAGCAGGTGAGCCAACCGAGGGGCTGGTCCAGGCCTCGGGGGAGGCTGCCGAGGTTCCTCGCGGGCCTCCCGAGGATGCAGGGTCGGAGAAGTAGTTGCGGTTGTAGTTGTAGGTGCGCGAGGGTGACGAAGCGGCCGTGCCGCGAACGTCAGTGCGCGCGAAGGTGACGAAGCAGCCGTTCCGCCAACGTCAGTGCGCGCGAAGGTGACGAAGCAGCCGTGCCTTCGGAGGGTCTTGGAATAGGTTCGCCCCTCCGGTCGTAGAGGAGGAGCCGAGCGCGGTGCGCGAACCTCATAGTCATGGCCGTCGTCGTTACCGAAACTCCGGCATGTCGAAACCGCGGTCGAAACTGTGCCCGAAGCCGTGCGGGAGAAGCCGGCGTCACCAGCCTAGGTGGCTTCCCTGGCTAGGGCGTGCTTGCCGTGTCCGTTCGCAGCCCCCGCATCTGTGCGGGGGCAGTCGGGGTTGCGTGTTCAGATCACGTCGAGGTCACCAGTGAAGAAGTGAAGAGCCGGGCTCTTGCTTGAGACAGACGAAGTGACGGGCAAGACACAAACTCGTCCGAGAAGATGTTTATTGCAAAAACCAACTCGGGAACTCTCCCTAAGCCCGTTTATCGGGCTGCATATATATCACAACCAGAAAGCACAACCGAAACCGAAAGCCACGCCTCTCAGGCGAGGCGTGTTTCTGTGGTCACGTGACCGACAGGTGCAAAGGATTATAACCGCACGCGCGGCACGCTTTGGTGGTCACGTGACCAGCCACCCCGGCGCCGAGGTTGTCCGCCGGTGACGTCACTGGCTGGAGCAAGGAGATTCTGCTGCTGGTCTCGCTTGGGGGACCAATGGGTCGCTACAACATATCCATTACTACAAAACGAGGCCAGGAGTTGTTGAGCGAACTACTGGTAAGAGGTACATTCTGTAATTTTGTGTGTCGAACTGCAATATGCGAACCATTCTAAAGCTGTGCACGATATTTTAAATAAAAAATAAACCAGTTCCATCACACCAAAGTCCAATACCACAAAAGTTAAACATTTAGCCTTTGTTCTCAACTCAGTTATATGACCCTAAACATCATGCACGAAGGTTATTGAAAAAGCCCCATTGGGAACTGAATCTTTACATTTCAAGGCGCTCGGGATTATGACTTTGCAAAAATGTGAATAATATTACTTGTTGGGATAAAATGAAATGAAAATGTGCTTATCAGGTTCGGTACAAGTGAACCTTAATTCTCATGGTGTTCCCCAACTCATGTTTGTGATTAAAAACACACAATTTAATTAAATGGCCTTCCTTATAATGAACCTGTGCATGGTGATACCACTGAGTGATTATGTAAATGACCTTCAATTTTCTTTATCACCTTTATCGTTGTAATGAAATATAATTTTAACTACATATTCTACAAACATATGACTTTTTTGCCCACCATTTCCCTGCTGCTTGAAACAACAATACCAAAACTAGATATGTGATATACCCTGCTTCCACGATCGCATGATGGCCATTTTTTGTTTTTACCGTCATATGACCTTGACTATCAACATCTAGGTACAGAGTGTAAATTAAGAAAATGTGTCGCCATCTACAATCTATCCATAAAATTCAACATCATGAAAATAGAAGGAAAATTATTCAATATATGATGAAAAATGTTTTTTTTGTTAATTGGGTCACAAGCTGAAAAAAGTAGGTCAAAGACGAATAAAATACGAGGTGCACAACTTCAGTGCATGTACACACTATTATGAAGTGAGAACATCTTGGAAAGCCAAGCAAGCGCTCTTTGAGATTCTACATTGGCAAAATTGAGCGATGACAAAAAAAAATAATTCAGACAGCCATTTGACCTTGACCTTTAACCCAGATGGGTATTATGTAAATGTGCCTTACACTGCGCTATCTAGAGAGCAATTTCATTCTGATTGGACAAACCTTCGTCAAATTATGATGAACTAGAAAGACATTCTTCGACGTCATGACGTCGACCGCTATGCCTCCGCCCACATTATTACATCATTATAATACTTGTACCAAGTTTGATTTAAATTCATTCAGCTGTTCTCAAGTTATCACATTTTTACCTGACATGACCTCTGACCTTTGACCTCTTGACCCCAAATTTTAATCAATTCATCTCTACCTCATTATACATACCTCCACCAAGTTTGACTAAGATCCCTCAGCCGTTCTCAAGTTATCACGGTAACGAAAACCTATCACGGATGGACAGCCGGACGGACGGACAGCCGGACGGACGGACAGCCGGACGGACAACCTGAAAACAATGCCTATGGTGACTTAGTTGATGGAGACATAAAAGTGTTAAAATGTCTATAATTAGGTCATGATCTTAAAATTATGTGAAGGTCAAAAAATAATTGTATTTCATGAAAGAAAATTTTCATTCCAAAAGTCTCAGCGGGTTCTGTTTGAGATGGAACTCAGAAATTGATACAGCTCGGACATTGGCAGAAAAAACGGAAGACAAAAGAACAAACAAAAAAGCTCAATGTTTGTTTTGTACTCATCAGGGTCTAAGAAACTCTGAGGTACCATTACAAATTGGGGGCACTAATCGTAGAAACAGACCCTACAATAGGAATAAGCCTTCTCTGATACTATATGGGAGGCTCAATGATCTACTAAGTGCCCTATTGTGTGTGAAATTAGTGAGTTACATGCAGTGAAAACATGTGATATTGATGTTATGTGTTCATGCAGTATGTAAGCCTGCTCTGCACTCTTGCAGATGTGATGAGGATTTTTCTTTGCAATGAGTGCTACTTTAAAGGGGTCACTGGGTCATGGGTAGGGAGCCAGAGAGAGAGAGCGCAACTTCTGGAAACACAAATTTGCTGCATAAACCAGTGACTTCAACGTGGCAATAAGCCTGATCCATTCTCCATGTGCTCAGATCTTAAATGAACACTTGGAGTAATGCACAAAAGTTAGTTGCATTGGACAGTGAACGTAAATTATGTGTCCTTTTGCAAAACATGTGCAGATCTGTATTTTTAATCAAGGGGTGCTTACTGACTAGCCTATGGTGACTAATTTTCTAAGTTTGTTCTTCATAAACGGCTTTATCACAATATGAAACTTACCGTCCTATAACTTAAAGCTTAGATTACGACAAAGTAAATGCTGTGCAGCTCAAAATTTTGTTACATTAGAACTGTCCTTGTGGAATTTTAGTCCATTTATTAATGGCTCAATCTATATATATATGTCTATATTTTTCTCTGTAAAAAAAATAAAATAATAGAGAACACCCCAAGGGCTCTCCGAGAGGTGGGGTGGAAGATGGGCCCAAATGGACAGACAAAACGGATAAAGACCCCAATACTGATTTTGACATGTTCAAACGGATTGTGGATGCAAGTCTGGTGAGGTGCCAGTGTGGACGTGAGTTCGGATCCATCAGAGGGTTGAGGATCCATCAGGCCCAGAAAGTGTGTGCGAGTGCTCGTGTGGAAGAGGTTGGTCTATGGTGTGTGGATGTGCGTGAGGAGGCATGGCAGGTTCGAGAGAAGTGTGGGTGTGGACGTGCGTTTGAGTCGGTGAGAGAGTTGCATATCCATCAGACCCGGATGGGTTGTGTGAGTAAGGTGAGTGAGGAGGAGGTACAGCAAACGCAGTGCCTTTGAAAATGGGACACGTAAGACGGCCGGGAGAAACAGCCAGGTAGCAAACCGCAGTGTTGTATGTCCTGGGGTTGTACTCCAGCAGGAAAAAGATGTGAGGAGGAGAGTGAAATGGCCAGAAATGGGAGAAAGGGGAGTATGGGAGAGAATGGATGGAGTGGTGGGTGAGGCGCTTCAGAGGTTGAAAGGAAGGGTGGAAGATAGATTGAGAAAGATGAATGAGATTATGTTTGAGTATGCGTGTGTCACGTTTGGAGTGAAAGAGTGTGTAGAGAGGGGTGAGAAGGAGGCACGTTTGAGCAGGAGGCAGAGGGAGATCCATGAGTTGAGAATAGAGTTGAAGAGCTTGAATGGAAGATGGAAGAGGGCAGTGGAAGGGGAGAGGAATGGGCTTGAGGTGTTGACGAAGCAGGTGAGGATGAGGTTGGTGAAGTTGGAGAGTGGAAAGGATGAAGAGGCGAAGAAAGGAGAGGCAGAGGAAGTGAAAGAGGTTATTTGAGAATCTTTTTCAGTTTATGAAGGATCTGTTGGAGCAGTCTCGATCTGGTGTATTGAAGGTACCGAAGGAAGAGTTGGAAGGTCACATGTGTGTCACGTATGCAGACACAAGAAGGAACGAAGTGGTGGAGGACGTTGAAGGCTTGGTGAGACTGACAGAGCCAGGTGTTCCATTTGATTTGTCAGAGACAAAGATGTCTGAGGTTGAGGCAGTTTTGAGGAAGGCACGGACGGCATCGGCTCCAGGACAAGAGGGCTGTCAGATGCTTGTGATTGGCAGGTGGTGGCAGACCTAAAGTCACAATTGGTATTCCCAGAGGAGACCCGTGTGACAAGGTTGTGGTCTGACATTGTCATCTGGTCAGATGCAACAAGACAGGTCATCTAAGTGGCATTGTCTGTACCTTGGGAAGAGAACATGGAGAAGGTGCACGAGAGGAAGAGAGGAAATTACAGTGAGCTGGAGGCAGAGTGTTGGGAAAAGGGTTGGCGAGTTTCTTGTCAGCCATTTGAGGTTGGGTGTAGAGGGTATATTGGCAATTCCTTTTCTGCATTTCTTGCTCGGCTTGGAGTGTGTGGGACAGAAGGAAGGAGAATGTGTGACAGAGTGGCCCAGGTTGCCTTGAAAGCCGCACTTTGGATATGGAGGAAGTTTATGGAGGCACGTCGAACGCTGTAGGTTGAGGTTGTGGGTGGTGGTTCATTTCAGCCAAAAGGGGTAGTGACTGAGCACGGAAGAGAGATGGAGATGTGTGAATGGTGTGTGTGTGTGTGTGTTGCAGAAGTGGGTGTGGTTTTGCATGAATGTGTTTTTGTTTGAGTGGTACATGTTGTAAGGGTAGGTGGTCTGTTGTTTTTTTGTTTTTTTTTGGTGTGTGAGTGAGGGGATGAGGGGCTGTGGATTCTGAGAGTGGAGGCGGTTTTGTTGTTGTTTGTGTTCTCACTGGCTGGGAGTGGGGGTATGTACACATTCAGGTGTAGTTGCTGCATGTGGAGGCATATATTCCCCTGCTGGCCCACCGTAGCTGACCGTATCGAGGTTTAAGGGCCGAAACGGGATGATGCTGAGGACCTTGCCTAAGGTCACTGTCCAATACTGGTCAGTGAGGCACACTTGTAACCAGGTGTGTTTTGAAATTATATATATATTTATATGTGCATATATTTTTATGCAGTGCATTCAGAAAGTATTCAGACCCTTTCACTTTTTTCACATTTTGTTATGTTGCAGCCTTATGCTGAAATCGTTCAAATTCATTTGTTCCCTCATCAATCTACAGTCAATACCCCATAATGACAAAGAGAAAACAGGATTTTAGAAAGCTTTGCAAATTTATTAAAAATAAAAAACGGAAATATCACATTGACATAAGTATTCATACCCTTTGCTATGACACTTGAAATTTAGCTCAGGTGCCTCCCATTTCTCTTGATCATCTTTGAGATGTTTCTACACCTTGATTGGAGTCCACCTGTGGTAAATTCAATTGATTGGACATGATTTGGAAAGGCACACACCTGTCTATATTCGGTTTCACAGATGACAATGCATATCAGAGCAAAAACCAAGCCATGAGGTCGAAGGAACTGCCTGCAGAGCTCAGAGACAGGATTGTGTCGAGGCACAGATCTGGGGAAGCCTACAAAAACATTTCTGCTGCATTGAAGGTTCCCAAGAACACAGTGGCCTCCATAATTCTTAAATGGAAGAAGTTTGGAACAACCAGGACTCTTCCTGGACCTGGCCACCCGGCCAAACTGAGCAATCGGGGGAGAAGGGCCTTGGTAATAGAGGTGAACAAAAACCCAATGGTCACTCTGGCTGAGCTCCAGAGATCCTGTGTGGAGATGGGAGAAACTTGCAGAAGGACAACCATCACTGCAACACTCCACCGATCTGGGCTTTATGGCAGAGTGGCCAGACAGAATCCTCTCCTCAGTGAAAGACACATGAAAGCCCGCTTGGTTTTTGCAAAAAAGCGCGTAAAGGACTCTCAGACTGCAAGAAACAAGATTCTGTGGGCTTTGTTTCTGTGAGAAACAAAGGCATGCACCTGAATACAGTCAAAACAAAATGACACCGGAATGGACACAACACTCCTAACAGTCAACGACAGAATGACAGCATTCCTCAATATCGTGTGTGTCCTCCCTGAGCTGTGATGCAGGCTGTACACCTCCGACGCATGCTCTGTACCCGGCATCTGATGTAGTCCTGGGGAAGTCTGTCCCACTCCTCCTGCAAGCCTTGAATGAGCATTTGCCGATTGACAGCCGTTGATCTCCTCGATGCAAGACGTCGACCAAGCTCATCCCATAAATGCTCAATGGGATTGAGGTCAGGGGAATAAGGCATCCAAGGCATCACTTCAGCACCCTGTTCCTGGAGGAAGTTGGTGGTCAGGCGAGCAGCATGGGGTCGAGCGTTGTCCTGCTGGAAAACTGCTATGTCAGGATGAGCCTGGAGAAATGGCAGCAGATGAGGTCTCAAAACTTCATTGACATAATGCTGACTAGTGAGATTGCCTTCGATGATGACCAGAGGTGTCCTGAAACGGTTGGAAATGCCGGCCCATACCATCACACTGGGTCCTCCCCAACGATTGATCTGGTGAATACAGCATGATGCATACCTTTCCCCACCTCTGTGCCATTCCCGTTGATGCCCATCAGCAGCATGGAGGCAAAATCTTGACTCATCGCTGAACAAGACTGCACTCCACTGTTGCTGTGTCCAGCTGCGATGCTGCAGACACCATCTTCGTCTGTTCCGCCAATGCACTGCGTTCAACACTGGACCTCTGAAAGCACGTCTTGCCATCAGGCCCCGTCTTCTCAAGTGCCTCCACACAGTAGAGACACTGATGCGGTTGTTGTGGTGACCTTTTATCACTGCAGCTGTTTGCGTCGCAGGGCGGAAACGATCACGAAGATGCTGCAGCACAATCCAGTGGTCTTGGTTTGGGGCTGATTACCCGTGGTCTTCTTCTTCGTGGACCATCATTCACAGTTCCAGTTTCACTGTAACGCCTGGCCATGTTGGAAATTGTAGGCTGTGAGCAACCAAGACGTTGGGCAATTGTTCGCTGGCTTAACCAGCCTCAAGCATCCGAATTGCCCTTAAACGTTGTTCAGATGTCAGGCGTGGCATCTGAATTTTATTGTTGTTTTCCCTGTCAGAAGCTTCTAGAGTGACTATAGACAGCAGTAAATGAATGTCTAACCATGAGAACTGAAGGATTTCATTATGAGGGTCATTATTTAAAGGGAAAGATCCCTATACAGAACCACTCAAGCATGCCATTGTTGATCAACCAGGTGATTGAAGTGAAGTTCCCGTTACATAATCAGCCATTACAATTGAAGAAACGTGTTTGTGAGGCTGCACATTTCAAAAAATAAAAGTGATAAGTTTATTTTGATGTTCAGTATATGTATATTTATATAGGCTATCTATATATACACACAAACAAACACACTCATGGAAAAAAGTTCATCATTTGTACGATAAAAAAAATACACAAAGTGATGATGCTAACATGTACCGTAGCTATATAATGGTCAGCCAACAGGTGCCTTGACATATTCCCCAGTTTACACGTGCATATTGTGAACTGCACGCACAAATTGCCATATGTGCGTGTACTGAGCCGGTGATACATGTGGTTCTGAGCAAATTGCAATGCAGCATGATTCAGTGGACCATCCCAGATGTGAATTTTTTTTTTATTGACGTCTAAACGTCGTAAACGTGATGCCACATGTTTCCGAAAATGAACATCTTCGTGCTTTTGGGATGCTTGAGACAGGAATGCCACAAAACGTTGTGGCTAGACGTTTTGGTGTTCATCGGAATTCTGGAGACTTTATCAACAAACGGTGCAACTGGCTTTGTGTAGAGAAATCAACATGTGCAACTGGCTTGGTGTTGACAAATCAACATGTGCAACTGGCTTTGTGTAGACAAATCAACATGTGCAACTGGCTTGGTGTTGACAAATCAACATGTGCAACTGGCTTTGTGTAGACAAATCAACATGTGCAACTGGCTTGGTGTTGACAAATCAACATGTGCAACTGGCTTTGTGTAGACAAATCAACATGTGCAACTGGCTTGGTGTTGACAAATCAACATGTGCAACTGGCTTGGTGTAGACAAATCAACATGTGCAACTGGCTTGGTGTAGACAAATCAACATGTGCAACTGGCTTGGTGTTGACAAATCAACATGTGCAACTGGCTTGGTGTAGACAAATCAACATGTGCAACTGGCTTGGTGTAGACAATGTCTTGGTGTGGAATGCGCTGCTATCCTCTTTACAGATGAGTTGACGTTCCATCTCGACAGTGGATGTTACGCTGATGCATGCTTTGTGCGACATTTGTTGTTCGGCGGTGGAAGCATGATGGTTTGGGGAGTCACCACCTCTCCTCACGGAACCCAGCTGGAGAACATTGATGGCATTTTGACAGGTATTCGGGACCGTGATTAAGTTGTCCGTTCTCCCGTTCCTGCAGGTTCATGGACGTCACATCACACTTCAACTGGATAACGTGCGTCCTCACGTCACACGCGTGGTCACCGATGAAAGACTTCATCACACAACAGAATATTCCCACAATTCCATATCCAGCTGTTTCGCCTGATCTTTCTCCCACAGAACATTTGTGGGATGAAATGGAATAATAATTGCGCAGTCTGCATCACCAGTCGGCAACGCTGGCCCAGTTGCCACAGGCCTTAGTACAGATCTGGAATGACATCCCTCAAGCCTTCTTCAGCCATGTTGTGTTCTTAATGAGGCGCCAATGCCAAGCGTGTGTCAACGCAAATTGTGGTATCACCACATACTGAGCTGTTAAATGACTTTTCACTGCACCCCTCGTCGAGCCTCTGGAGACATGTCTTGCACATATGTTGACGTTCTCATGTCGACTTCATGTATATCAAACACTAAATATTGATATGACTAAACAACGTGATGTATTTATTCGATAAATGACTTCTTTTTTTTTTTAGTTACAGATTCGGATGAAATGTTGGTGGTTTATGTGTTCTGTGAGCCAATCGTTTAAGTTTTTAAAATTTTTATGATTATTATTTATTTATTTTCATTATTAATCATTTATTTATTTTCTTTCTCATCTGGGCTATATGTCAGGCACCTTTTGAGCGAGGAAGCTGATATTTGGACATTACAGTGACCCAGTGATCTGGCTGTAAAGGGTATTTTTGATTTATTGATTCATTAATTAATCGAGTAATTATTTAATTATTCGATGAATGACTTAATTAATTATTATTTTTTAAGTTACAGATTCGGATGAAATGGTGGTGGTTTATGTATTCTATTAGCCAATTGATTAACGATTTAATTTTTTATGAGTATTGTTTATTTATTTTCATTATTAATCATTTATTTATTTTCTTTCTCATCTGGCCAATATCTCAGGCACCTTTTGAGCGCAGAAGCTGATATTTGGACACGACAGTGACCAAGTGATGTGGCTATAAAGGATATTTTTGATTTATTGATTAACCATTTAATCAATTAATTATTTAATTTTTTCTTAATGACTTATTTAATTACATTTCTAAAAGATACATCTTCGGATGAAGCACTAGTGGTTTAGTTATGCTATTAGCCAATTGATTAAGAAAATATTTTATGATAATCTTTTTTAAATTTTAATTATGCAATTAATCAATCAATTCTTGCAAACCTCTCCCTCCCAATGCACTCTCTATGAGCTGCACTGCGGCATTGCCGGGCGCCGGAGGTGCCCCGTCAATGTCGCGCTGTGGGATATTTAATTATTTGGCATGGGGCGGTGTACTTTGAATGTATCTTTATTTGTTTTTACATTTTCTAAAATTCTTTGAAATGTGCAGTGCATGGCAAAATAAGTGATTCGTGCATAATGCTTGGTGTCCACCAAATTCACAATAATTGTGATGTCAGTTTCATTTTCAAATCACGAAGGACTCGTGAAATGAACTAGGTGTGTAGGTTAAGAAATACCTTAAGAAGAATGCCCTTGATGCTTATTCAATCGATCAATCAGAAAGTTAATTTTTTTCGCGATAATCTTGTGTTTTTTTTTCGTGTCCGCCCCGTTATGCACGAATCACATCCCAGCAACAGTGAAAAGAAACCCGCATCGCTCGAAACTTGATTTTGTGTAATGCGGGTCCCGTTTGTTGTGATAGCAAAGCAGTCACTCGCTGGCAGACGACCACTCGTTTACGGATGACGTCAGAACTTGTTTTTGTGCC
This sequence comes from Myxine glutinosa, assembly GCF_964187855.1. Classification (NCBI taxonomy): domain Eukaryota; kingdom Metazoa; phylum Chordata; class Myxini; order Myxiniformes; family Myxinidae; genus Myxine; species Myxine glutinosa. Next base: position 89,749,680 of record NC_136273.1, on the reverse strand, counting down.
AGTGTCCTCCGGTGCTGCGTTATGCACAAATCCAGAGTGCGAAGTGCGCTCTCGTTTTAATTTTGGTTAAACGAAGCATGTAGCAGGTCTGATGCTTCAAACTCGGATACTCCAATATATACAGAACAACAGATTACAGCATACTTACTGCTTCCTGAAACTTTATTTTTTCCACTCAGATGTAACACTTAGTGTTCTCAGTATCATAGCCATGCACATATACAGACTTGGCATTTAATATGGAATTTTTTTTTCTTTCTTGACTTGGGTTTACTTTCTTAACTCAGTCAATCAATCTGGTGAGTTTCTTTTACACTTTGGTGATTTATTTGTTAAAAGAACCATGTCACTGATTGTCTGTCGCAGCAAGAAGTCAACAACAGGATTATATCACAGGTGGTGTGGCAAAATGTACGGACAGGTGCATTTGACGATTGGCTTCACAGTCGGGTATACAAGGATTGTTGCGTTCTGTATTAGTGGAAAACAACTACTGCACGTCTCCAAAAGCTATTGCCGCTTCCTCCGGAGATGGTCCGTCAACTCGACAATGCTGTTTGTCATGGAGTGGTGGCTTTACGAAATTACGGCATGAAAGAGTGTGCTATTGCTCGGCAGTATGGCATCACTCAAGGTCAGGTGTCAAAGATCCTGAAACGAAATGCTCAGAGGGGTGTCCCTACTCCAATACCGAGGCCAGGATGTCCCCGCAGAACCACAACGAGGGATGATCGCCGGCTGCACCGGTTAGTCCGCAATGGCCGTACCAAGTCAGCTAATCGGCTTAGGGCTGAGTGGCAGCAACTGACAAATGTGCCTGTATCCAGAAGGCTAGTCAACCAACGACTGGTTCAAGCAGACTATCGTGCCAGGCATCCCCCGAGAAAGCCATGCCTGACCAGACAACACCGCCAGCGCCGATTGCAGTGGGCCAGAGAGCACCGTCAATGGCAGCCAGGAAACTGGAATCATGTGATCTTCAGTGACGAGTCTAGATTTCTGGTCTATCGTCAAGATGGCCGTGTCCGAGTGTGCAGACAAGTGCATGAAGCCTACAACAAAGATTGTATAGTGCCAAGAGTCCAAGCTGGAGGTGGTGGGGTGACTGTTTGGGCTGCTTTTCATGCAGGGGCAAAACTGACCTGGTTGTTCTGAATGGAAACCTGAACCAGTTCAAGTACAGGGCCATTCTAGAAGAAACATTGCTACCATTTGCTCGTGCAGCCTTTCGAGGAAACTTTGTCTTCCAAGATGACAATGCACGGCCTTATCGTGCTCGCATGATCCAACACTTTCTTGCTGACCATGGTGTAGAGCATATGGAGTGGCCTGCCATGTCCCCGGATATGAATCCGATAGAGAACTTGTGGGCAGAATTAACGCGTCAAATCGACCACTTGTACCAGCAGCCGACCTCTGTGCATGAATTGCAGCAGGCTATTGTCACTGCATGGCAAGCGATTCCTGTCCAAACCTTGGCAAATCTCGTGAACAGCATGCCTCAACGTGTACGTGCTCTCCTGAATGCTCGTGGGGGTTACACGAAGTACTGAACTGTAATTTTACTGTCCGTAATCCCAGTCGTAATTTAACTTTTGTTTTTGTTAAAAAAAAAATTGGCTAATGTGCAAAATAAAGAGATACTTCTGGAAAATGTACAGAAGTTTAACACAGTACTGTCCATGAATTGAGTTCGATATCAGTTTACATCACTTTCAAGGATCAATTTATTTGTTTCGAAATGTCAAATGTGGTTTTTGTTTCTTTTAAAGGTCACATTAACAAAATCTAGAATAATTTCAACATAATTCCAATGAACTTTTGGTTCTAAGACATCTTGAAAAGTAAGTTCACCCCCACAAAAAAAATATTCCATATTAAATGCCAAGTCTGTATATATATATATCTATGGATATACTAAAACAGACACAGCCAACCATAAAACTAAAACCATATCTCCGATTTTTGCTGCGAACCACAAGAGCAGGATTAGCTTCAGACAACGTTTCACTGGTGATCCACAAGCCTTGTCAAGCCAAATTGAACCATCCGGTGCACTCGGCCGTTTTATAGGCCACTCTCGACCTTATAGGCCACAAATCTGTGATGTCATCTGGAGTCAAGTGCCTGTTTCGGGCACCCATTTACCAATCCTCAGACTATTCGAGGCAACGTCCTCAGATATGGAATTGGCTGTGCGAAGAAAAGGTCTGGATTTTAGTGTTACCCCACTGTTTCATTTCGGAATCCATCCTGGTTGCACGGATTGTTGCCAATGTGGAATCGGCTATCGGGCGACTCGCGGATGAAGAGTGTTTGTGGCTCTGTCCATCTTTTCACCCTCTGTATCCTCCCCTTACTCTCATTCTACCCTATAATCCATTTCTCCAAGTCGCCTTCTATTTTATCCTTCAACCCTGCTGTTGGTGTTTTCCCTTCTCCCTACCATACCTCTTTTTTTTCTTTCTTCAGTTACCTGATGATCTGTTTGTTCTGTGTTCTATCTCCACCATGCATACAAACACCAGAATGCCACTCGGTAGAGCGCATACTTCCACCAGGCTCAACAGTTTATGTTAAGCCGGATCTGGATCCGTACCTGAACCAAAATCGAATTGGCTTGTTCTTGTCACCTAGCCAACTAATCCACCAAGTTTTGTCATAACTCGTCCACAACTTTTTGAATTATCATGCTATGTGTATGAATGGTGAAGGTGAAGAATCACTTTTAAATTGATATCATCCGGATCCGAATCCCAATCTTCACCAAAATCTAATCAATTTGTCCTTGTCACACCAAACCTCGCTCCACCAAATTTCGACCGAATCCGTCCATAACTTTTTGCGATATCCTTCAAACAAGCAGACAGGCAAACAGACAGGTGTGAAAGCATAACCCCCATCTACCTTCGGTGGCAAAGGTAAAAAAAAAAAATTTTTTTTAAAAAATCTCGACCCCAGAACATAATAGAAAGAACGAAGTGGAGAGTGGAGCCTGATCTGGCTCATCGGTCATCATCAACCGCAGTGGATTCTTTCCAGAATTTAGCAATTGGCAGTTTGGTCTTTCATAAACCTCAAGTAATCCAGAAGTTGCATTTTGACTTCACCTTCTTTTTCTGTTACAATTCAGAAACATTAACTGTGTAATGGATGTTTAAACTGCTTGGATGTGCGCCAGGTGTCTCCTGTTGGTCAGGACCTTTGCAACAAGTTCTGGTGCGACATATACATACACGCAGCGGCGTAGTGATGGGGTGGGGGCGGGGGGGCGGAGGGGGCGATCGCACCAGGCGTGTTGTGGATGGGGCACCAAATGACACCCTCAAAGACACGTTTTCATGCTCCATTTGGTTGTATCTATCTATAATTCCAGTAATCTCTGTGTGTGTGTCTGTGTGTATGTCTGTGTGTCTGTGTGTTTGTCTGTGACCGCTGTTTCTCGACAACCACGGGTCCGATATACTTGAAACTTGCCAGGTATATTGCTGGGGACCTGAGGATGTGCCTTTTCAAGGTTTCATATTAATCGGAGAAGTAGTTACCGAGCTATGGCGATTTAGCCGTTCGCCGTTCGCTTTGGCTTTGCGAATGGACCAAACCATTTCATGTAAATAGAGGGGGGGGGGGGGGGTTCTGTGGTCGTTGCGAATGGACCAAACCATTTCATGTAAATAGAGGGGGGGGGTTCTGTGGTCGTTACTGCCACGTGGTTTCAAAGTTTTTTTTTGTTGTTGTTGTTTGCACGCATGCTTTTTTGCACGCACGTACGGGCACCCACGTACGGGCACGTCCTAGTCTATCTATAATTACAGTAATCTCTGTGTGTGTGTCTGTGTGTATGTCTGTGTGTCTGTGTGTATGTCTGTGTGTCTGTGTGTTTGTCTGTGACCGCTGTTTCTCGACAACCACGGGTCCGATATACTTGAAACTTGCCAGGTATATTGCTGGGGACCCGAGGATGTGCCTTTTCAAGGTTTCATATTAATCGGAGAAGTAGTTACCGAGATATGTCCAAAAAACGATTCAACCAATCAGAGAGCAGCGAGCTATCACGTGTGCCGAACGTGGCGAACAGACTCTGCCTCGGACGGCACATTTGAGAGCGTATTCATTTATTTCACGTTGGGAAACTCTGTTGGCGCTATGTTGGCGTTAAACTATGTTTTAAAACTAATTAAAACTAATTTGCGATTCATCGTAACTGCGATATGCGACCTTCCGGAGCTCCTGTGAGAGCGTGCGCCATTACGGATAGTAATTCAATTAAAAACATAAAAACATTGTCCCAATTCAGTCAGAGCGAAGGGCGTTGTTTTAAGCGAAGAGCGTTTTATTTTTCCCCTAAAATTCAGTCGCCGGACGGTGAAAGTTTTTTTGGGGGGGGGGGGGCAGCTACTGGCAGCCACGTACGGCCAATCACAGGACACGTTGTTGTGTCGACGTGCCGTGTTGTTTTCCCTCGCGGTTTGGAATGTTTTTCCTTTTCATTTTTTTTTCTCTTCTCTTTCTACTTTTCCTTGCGATTAAATTGCAAAAAGCCAAAATACGTTGGCGCTAATTGAATAATTGGGCATTAACACTAAATGGCGAATAATCGTAACTGCGATATGCGAACTTCCGGACAGTGAAGACTTCACTTCCGGCCTTACGAAAGTGCCGACTTACTGTCTCGATTGTATCTTACCACTGTCTTATTGTTAGATCTATCTATTCTATCTTATCTATACTTACCGTCTATATACTTACTGTCTATCTTATAGATAGATTGTAGATAAAGACAATGCCCCAATCGAGTCGTCGTTTACGAGAACGAAGGAACGAAGCTGCACGTAGTGCACGCGCAATGGAATCTGACGAAGAACGAGCTGCTCGCCTGACACGCGACGTTACGCGCGTGACAAGGCGTCGTGCAGCTGAAAGGGATGAAGAATGGACTGCTCGCTTGGCAGACAACACTGGACGCGTGACAAGTCGTCGTGCAGCTGAAACGGATGAAGAATGGACTGCTCGCTTGGCAGACAACACTGGACGCATGACAAGGCGTCGTGCAGAAGAAACGGATGAAGAACGCACTGCTCGCTTGACACACGACGTTACGCGCGTGACAAGGCGTCGTGCAGCTGAAACGGATTAAGAACGGACTGCTCGCTTGGCAGACAACACTGGACGCATGACAAGGCGTCGTGCAGAAGAAACGGATGAAGAACGCGCTGCTCGCTTGCCACGCGACGTTACGCGCGTGACAAGGCGTCGTGCAGCTGAAACGGATGCAGAACGGACTGCTCGCTTGGCAGACAACACTGGATGCGTGACAAGTCGTCGTGCAGCTGAAACGGATGAAGAACGGACTGCTCGCTTGGCAGACAACACTGGACGCATGACAAGGCGTCGTGCAGAAGAAACGGATGAAGAACGCGCTGCTCGCTTGACACGCGACGTTACGCGTGTGACAAGGCGTCGTGCAGCTGAAACGGATGAAGAACGGACTGCTCGCTTGGCAGACAACACTGGACGCATGACAAGGCGTCGTGCAGAAGAAACGGATGAAGAACGCGCTGCTCGCTTGCCACGCGACGTTACGCGCATGACAAGGCGTCGTGCAGCTGAAACGGATGCAGAACGGACTGCTCGCTTGGCAGACAACACTGGACGCGTGACAAGTCGTCGTGCAGCTGAAACGGATGAAGAACGGACTGCTCGCTTGGCAGACAACACTGGACGCATGACAAGGCGTCGTGCAGAAGAAACGGATGAAGAACGCACTGCTCGCTTGACACACGACGTTACGCGCGTGACAAGGCGTCGTGCAGCTGAAACGGATTAAGAACGGACTGCTCGCTTGGCAGACAACACTGGACGCATGACAAGGCGTCGTGCAGAAGAAACGGATGAAGAACGCGCTGCTCGCTTGCCACGCGACGTTACGCGCGTGACAAGGCGTCGTGCAGCTGAAACGGATGAAGAACGGACTGCTCGCTTGGCAGACAACACTGGATGCGTGACAAGTCGTCGTGCAGCTGAAACGGATGAAGAACGGACTGCTCGCTTGGCAGACAACACTGGACGCATGACAAGGCGTCGTGCAGAAGAAACGGATGAAGAACGCGCTGCTCGCTTGACACGCGACGTTACGCGTGTGACAAGGCGTCGTGCAGCTGAAACGGATGAAGAACGGACTGCTCGCTTGGCAGACAACACTGGACGCATGACAAGGCGTCGTGCAGAAGAAACGGATGAAGAACGCGCTGCTCGCTTGCCACGCGACGTTACGCGCATGACAAGGCGTCGTGCAGCTGAAACGGATGCAGAACGGACTGCTCGCTTGGCAGACAACACTGGACGCGTGACAAGTCGTCGTGCAGCTGAAACGGATGAAGAACGGACTGCTCGCTTGGCAGACAACACTGGATGCATGACAAGGCGTCGTGCAGAAGAAACGGATGAAGAACGCGCTGCTCGCTTGACACGCGACGTTACGCGCGTGACAAGGCGTCGTGCAGCTGAAACGGATGAAGAACGGACTGCTCGCTTGGCAGACAACACTGGACGCATGACAAGGCGTCGTGCAGCAGAAACGGATGAAGAACGCGCTGCTCGCTTGCCACGCGACGTTACGCGCGTGACAAGGCGTCGTGCAGCTGAAACGGATGAAGAACGGACTGCTCGCTTGGCAGACAACACTGGACGCGTGACAAGTCGTCGTGCAGCTGAAACGGATGAAGAACGGACTGCTCGCTTGGCAGACAACACTGGACGCATGACAAGGCGTCGTGCAGAAGAAACGGATGAAGAACGCGCTGCTCGCTTGACACGCGACGTTACGCGCGTGACAAGGCGTCGTGCAGCTGAAACGGATGAAGAACGGTCTGCTCGCTTGGCAGACAACACTGGACGCATGACAAGGCGTCGTGCAGAAGAAACGGATGAGGAACGGACAGCTCGCTTCGCAGACAACACTGAACGCGAGGCAAGGCGTCGTGCAGAAGAAATCCCTCACCAGCGAGAAGACCGGCAAGTAAGGGATGCCCTGCGCCATCAGGATGTACACCGTGTGAGACTAGAGCAGGCTCACCATGACAATCGCAACCTTGCTCGATACGATGATACCGATTTCTTCCGAGAGGTACTTCATGGTGAGTACAGGCACGCGTTGAGCAGGACCTCAATATTTCAATGCACTAAATGCTCGCATTGTGCTGCTTTGGTGTGGAATGAGGAGAGAAGAGGATTTTGCTGCAACCACGGCAAGGTCGATCTTATGCATGATCCTACGAATCCAAAACCCGGTTCAATTCCATCACAACCTCCAGATGCTATTAAAAACCTTTTCCTTAACCAGGACTTTGTGAAGCACGCGAAACAGTACAACAACGCGCTGGCAATGGCAAGTATCGGTGTCCGAGAGATACGTATGCCTGGCTTCAATCCTGGAGTGCGCATACAAGGTAAGGTTTACCATTACATTGGTGCTCCTCTTGCCGATCTGGGTTGTACCCCACGCTTTGCTCAGATCTACTTTCACGATCCAGCCCATGAGCTGGATTATCGTCGTGCCCACACCTCGAACAGTGGCCTGAATGAGCAGTTTTTGCTAAGAGCACAACAGGCCATTCATGAGTGCAACCCATACGTCCAGCAATTCAAATCAGCCATTGAGTATGTGGTTCATAATGATAGCGCCAATGAACTGAATATTGTGTTAACAGGTCGCACGCGGCGCCGAGACCTTCATCATGGTACCGTCAACCTTCCCTCACCAGACAGCGATGTGGCTGTCATTGCTCCAGGGGCAATGACAACAGAGCAGTTTGGAAGGCTGGCAGTCGCTGTTCACCTCAGAGGAGGAGGTTTACAGACAATAGATGCCATGCATCCAGCGTATGACCCACTATCATACATACTTCTGCTACCCTGCGGCTCTCAGGGGTACCACACTGAGTTGGCAGGGACAACGCCAACAACTTTCTACCGCTACCATCTACAAGTACGTGATCCTACTCATCACTTCAATCTACTGCTTCGTGGTGGAAAGTTGACACAGCAGTACGTATGCGACATGATGGCAAAAATTGAGTCACACCGTCTCAATTGGATTCGCTGCAACCAGAAGTCAATTAAGGCAGAAAAGTATAAGATCATCGTTGATGCGTTGAACAGTGATGCTGAGGTGCTACCTGGACGCCTCACCATTCTGCCACCGTCAATTTATGGGTCGCCACGTTGGTATGCCAAAGAGTTTCAGGATGCAATGGCTTTAGTCCGAGTCAAGGGAAAACCAGACTTTTTCCTAACATTCACCTGCAACCCAAAGTGGCCAGAAATTAAAGAATCGGTTTTTGAGGGTCAGCCACCCAATGCAAGACCTGATATCATCGCCCGGGTGTTTCATATGAAGGTGGAAGCACTCCTCGCAGACATCCTCAAGCATGACATCTTGGGGCATGTGGACGCTTACGTGATGGTGAAGGAAACGCAAAAGCGTCACCTTCCCCATATACACATGCTCCTGACCGTGGTACCTCGCGACAAGCCCAGAACACCAGCAGATGTCGATCGCGTGGTCTCTGCTGAGATTCCTGACAGACTCACAAATCCGGAACTACACCGTATCGTGACATCACACATGATTCACGGCCCATGTGGGGAATGGAACTTCTTGAGCCCTTGCATGGCAGACCGGAAGTGCACAAAGGACTATCCCAAAGCCCTACGACAAACGACAAGCTTCTCTGATGACTCCTATCCCCTGTACAGAAGACGGGCAGAAGCAGCACCTGGTGATCCCATCATGAAGACAATACGAGGCGGTGCTAACCTATTAGTTAACAATGCATGGGTTGTGCCTTACAATCCATATATTGTCCTCAGGTACGATGCTCACATCAACCTTGAGATCGTCTGTGCTGTCACCTGTGTCAAGTACCTGTACAAATACCTTGAAAAGGGCCCGGACCAGTGCCTGGTCAGACTAGAGCCTCATGAGAGGATGCGAGAGGCATTACGACATGATGAAGTGGCACGCTACGAACTAGGGCGTTACATCACCGCATCTGAGGGATACTGGCGCATATACGATTTCCCCATTCAACGCAAGTACCCACCAGTCGAGATGCTGGCACTCCATCTACAGGATGAGCAGGTGATCACGTTCAATGACGAAGGTGCCGTACAGAACGTGGCAGAGTCAGGACCCCCTGCAACAACCCTCACCGCCTTTTTCGAAGCCATGAATCTCCATCCACACATGCGTCATGTTCTATATCCAGATGTATTCCAACACTTCACCTACTTGAGGAAAAGGTTTCAATTGCGGAAGAGAAGGCTGAGCTTCCAGGATAACCGTAAGGCTGATACGGTTGGGCGGCTCCCCATTATTTCCGTCAACTCACATACTGCCGAGTTGTACTATCTCCGCATGCTACTGTACCGCGTGCCTGGCCCCACATGCTTTCAGGATCTCCGTCGTGTTGGTGGTAGGGTCATGGAGACCTATCTGGCAGCCTGCATTGCATATGGCATCGTTGACAATGACCAGGAGGTGGATTCTGTTATGGAAGAGGCTGCAAATATTGCATTTGGCCCTGCAGTCCGCGAAGTATTTGCCAACATGCTCATATTCGTTCTCAGAGGCAACCACGTGCAGTTCTGGGAAAGGCACAAGTATGTGCTGTGCGAGGACTTCATGCGTGCAGCAGGTGTGAATGAACCAAATGGACGCATTGTGAGTGCAGTGCTACTAGAGCTGAGGAACAAAGTTGAGTGCCATGGCTTTTCGCTCAGTAAGACCTTTGGCCTTCCTGAGCCTGAACCAGTTTTTTTTTTTTTTTTTTTTTTTTTGTATACAAGATCGAGGCTCGTGAAAGAGCGAACATTAATCACACAGAAAGACAAACCGACACATAAAACATATAACATCGGGAGCGGTAGACAAGATGGGGAGAGAGGGGGAAGGACACAAACACAACATTTGAGAGCAGGGACCGAGAGACATGGAGACATCGAGAGATCTGAGAGAGGGCGAGGGCTTTGGGGGGGGGGGGCATGGGAAGGGGGCGGTGGGAGAGGTATAAAACATATGGACACTGCCAGGACTTCCAGGAAAGAAGTTGGAATTTCAAACAAGGTGGATCTGGGGTGAATTAGCGGGGGTAGAAAAGATCAAGGTTTTGGATGGGGGAAGATAAGAGATGGTGGTGAACAGCTGTTTTAAAGACCTGGAGGGAGGAGTGGGATTGAAGGGAGTGAGGGAGTTTGTTCCAGAGGCGGGAGAAAAGAGGAATGAAAGAGTGAAGGTGAGCAGAGAGCCGAGATTTCGGCAGTTTAACCATCAGAGGGTTGCTGGCAGATCTTGTGCGACCTGTAGGAATATTTGGGGGACAGAGCACAGAGAGAGCTGGGGGTGCAAGGCCGGAGAGGAGTCGGTAGAAGACAGAAAGACCACCTACCTGCCTGCGATGAGTGAGTGAAAGGCCCTCAGAGATAGCTTCATCGCGGGAGATTCCAATAATTCTGAAAGCTTTGGTTTCAACAGCGTGAAGCCGAGCTAGGTGTGAGGCAGGAGCACCGGCCCATAGGGGAGAACAGTATTCCATTGAGCTGCGGATGAAAGCCTTGTATGTGGTGAGGAGCTCAGGTGTGCCGAGGAAGGACTTCGCACGACGGAGGATGCCCAGTCGGCGACTGGCTTTGGAGGCCAGCTTGGAAATGTGGTTTTCCCAAGAAAGATCATGGCAGATAGTGAGACCCAAAATCTTGAGCGACAGAACTTCTTGGAGAGGATTGTTGAGAAAGTAGATGGGAGGGTTGTCCAGTCGATCTTTTCGGAGAGACATAGTAAGAGTGTGAGATTTGTCAGGATTGAAAGACATGTTCCACTTGTTTGACCAGTCTGTGATTTTGTCCAGGTCTTCAGAGAGTGAGGAGGCAGCAGACTGCCGATCTGAGGGAAGAGGAATGGAGCGGCAGAGAGTGGAGTCATCAGCAAAGAGATAGAGAGGATTTTCGAGAGAGTCAGAGAGATCATTGATGAAGACCAGAAAAAGCACGGGGCCCAGAACACTGCCTTGGGGAACTCCAGCCTGAACAGGAAGAGGAGATGAGAGAAACCCATTCAGGGCCACACGTTGACGACGACTGGAGAGGAAGTCCGCCAGCCATGCGTGGAGATTTCCATGGATACCAAAGGAGGAGAGTTTGGTGAGCAGAGCGGGGTGCCAGACCGTGTCGAAGGCACGTGATATATCGAGGGAGACAGCTCTAATTTCCTGTTTGGCATTGAGGACCTCCATCCATTGTTGAGACAGCAGAAGCAGCATGTCCAGAGTAGAGTGACCTGGTCTGAAACCAAATTGATGATCAGAGATCAAGCCATTGGAGAAGAGGAAAGATTTCATATCCGAAGCAATGATGGATTCCATGACTTTGCTGATAATTGGGAGAAGGCTGATTGGTCTGTAGTTGCTGGGATCTGTTTTTGCACCTTTTTTGTGCAAAGCGGTGATGTTGGCTGATTTCCAAGCAGATGGCAGTTGACCTTGAGCAAAAGAGAGGGTGAAGAGAACAGAGAGAGGGTGAGATAGAGCGGCAGAGCAGGATTTTAGGACCCGTGGGCTGATGCCGTCGGGTCCAGTTGCAGAATCAGAGTCGAGGGTTGACAGAAACTTTTCCACCTTGTCAGGAGGAAAGGACACGGAGTCCAGGAGCAGCAGGGTACGCATGGGTATGGTGGGTACAGAGAGGGATGGGTTTGGGACACAAGATTTAGAGGCAAACACAGAGTTGAGGCATTCAGCTTTTTCACGTGCGGAGTCAGCTGTGTAGCCGTTTGAGGTAAGGGAGGGGATGGAGGGGGGACAAACACCAGAAACGGATTTGACCAGACGCCACCAGGATTTGGAAGAGGGAGACAGATAAGAGAGTTCGGTCTTGAGAACGGAGAGATATTGTTTCCTGGCTCTCCTGAGGGTGGACACACACTTGTTTCGGGCTTTGTGAAAGGAAATGAGATTTCCTTCCGTTGGATTTGCTTTCCAGGAGACGAAGGCAAGTTGTTTCTGGGCAACAGCCTCACCACAAGATTCCGTGTACCATGGACGGGAGGAAGGGTATGACAACTGAAGACGAGATGGGATAAATCTGTGCATGAGAGAGAGCAATTTACTTTGGAAGAATTCCCAGGATGAGTTGATGTCAGAGGTGGTAGAGATGGGAGACCAGTCCAGATGATTGATGGCTGCTTGAAGACCGTGCCAGTTGGCCTGAGTGAAATGCCAGACTCGTCGACGCTGAGCAGGCTCCCTGAGGATGGTCAGAGAGATGTCCACTTTAACAAGGACATGATCAGATGATCCGATCGGAGCAGAAGAAGAGCAGCAGACATTTTCAGGGAAGTTAGTCATAACCAAGTCCAGAAGAGAAGATGTTCCGTTGACTGAGATCCGGGTCGGGAAATTGACAGATTGTGTCAGTCCCAGTGAGTCGCAGAAGTCCTTTGCTGAAGAGCCATGGTTGGTGAGAGAGGTACCCACACCCAGCCAACTGGCATGGTGACAATTGAAATCACCACATATGAGGAAGAGAGAGTTGGGATGAGTAGATAGAAGTTGGTCCATATCATCAGACAGCGAGATGTAGATGGAGTCATCACTGTTTGGTGGACGGTACAACACACATATGAACAAGAGGTGGGAGCGAAGGGGAAGCCGTAGCCAGAGGTATTCCTGGGGGTGAGGTGGAGAGAGTGCAGTGCAGGGCGAGTGAGGAAGAGAGTTTTTGATAAAGATAGCAACCCCGCCTCCAGGACGAGGCTCAGGTCTATCATACCGGAGGAGGGAGTAGCCCGGGAGAGATACTATGGAATCAGAGACATCATAAAGGAGGAAAGTTTCTGTTAAGCAGATCACGTCTGGTTTGACAGAAGCAACCTGTATGGAGAGATCAGTTAAGTTTGAACGAAGGCCCCGGATGTTTGAGGTCCATACCGTTAATGAAGAGGAAGGGGGAGCATCAGATACAGAACAGGGGGGAGGAGGGGTAGGGTAAGATGTGGAAGAGGTGGAAGAGATAGGGAGAGCTGTTGAAGGTGTGTCAGAGATTTCAGAATAGCTCGGAGAAAGGGAAGGATGGGGCGGACAAAAGGTTTGATGGTGATTGGGTGAGCCACAATGAGGTGTTATTTGAGGAGGGGGAAGAGCGAGGCAGAAGGTTGGGGGAGATGGAGGTGAGAGTTTGAAGGGGGAAGAAGCGGGGAGGATGCTTTGAGGAGGGGGAGTGAGAGGGGGGAAATTGAGAAGCAATGAGGGTGGGGAGATTTGAAGGGGAGGGGTGAGGGGGGAGTTTGGGAGGGAAGGGACAAGGGGAGGGATTTGAAAGGGATGGGATATGGGGGAGATTTGGAGGGGAGGGGTGAGGCAGGAGTCTAGGAGGGGAGGGGCGAGGGGGCGTCTTGGCGGGGAGGGGTGAGGGGGTAGTTTAGGAGGGAGGGGGCAAGGGGGGAGATTTGAAAGGGATGGGTGATGGGGAAGATTTGGAGGGGAGGGGTGATGGGGAAGATTTGGAGGGGAGGGGTTATGGGGAAGATTTGGAGGGGAGGGGTGAGATTGGATTTTTGAAAGTGTACGATTTATGGGAAACGAACATTTATTGCAAAATGAGTTTCTTGTGACCTTCGAGTTAAAAATACGTTTAAGGACGCTGGATGGAGGATGGAGTGCAGGAGAGTTTAGGGAATGTAGAAAAAAGGCACTATAGGAGATGGATATTTTTTTTGGGATGAATTGATTTGGTGAGCAAGTCGAAAGCAGCCTTTTAAAGAAGAAGAAGAAAAAGGTGTTATAAAATATGACGGAATACATAACTTGAGGGGAAAGTGTAATCATTGAAGGTTAATGAGTGAAAACTATCTGGGGAAATGGGGGAGAAACACGTGGTCGAAGAACGAACGAACGAATAAGAATGAATAAACGAATGAGAACAGAGAAGGAAATGTTTTTTTTTTTTTTTTTTTTTTTTTTTTTTGAGTTGAGATTTACACAAGGTAGGCTATGGGTGAAAAGCCTGGGAATACAGAGAACGAAAGTTATTGGATCACAAACGACGGACCGCTGAGAGAAAAACAAAGCCTCAAGGTTGTACAGTGCACACTGTACAAGGCCTCAAGACACGACACGGCAAACAGACGATCAATTTATGAAAGATAAACACCGAGAAACAACTAAAGTTGCACACAATAACTTCACACACCGAAAGATAAATACAGTTTCGACAAAATACAATTGTGAACAGACTTAACTTCGAAAAACGTGGAGACCGTGTGGAGCTTCGAAAATCCCTCCCACCGTCCAGTTCATTTCCAGTCTCGCATTCCGCGCGTCATCGAGCACGAAACAGTGCACAATATAGGAGAACTTGAGGCTCACATCACTCAAACAGAGTGCCTTCTTAATGACGAGCAGCGTGTTGTTGTCGATAAAGTGATGCGGAGTGTGGAACACGGACATGGCTGCATGCTTGCAGTTGATGCAAGTGGTGGGACTGGGAAAACATTCACATTGTCTCATATACTCAACAAAGTGCGAGCAATGGGCAAAGTGGCTCTTGCAACTGCTGCAAGTGGTATTGCAGCTACGCTGCTGCCTAAAGGGGCCACCTTCCATAGTAGGACCAAGTGTCCTCTCATTCTCACTGATGAGTCCACTTGCAACATCAGTGAAAATGACACCACTGCAGCACTCATACGCATGACTAATCTAATGGTGGTGGATGAGGTTTCAATGATGGATCGTCGCGCATTGGAGGCTGCAGATCGAACATTCCAGTGGCTTCGGGGCTCAGAGGAACCATTTGTCGGCATCACAATGGTTTTCAGTGGTGACTGGAGGCAGATCCTTACTGTTGTGCCACACGGTAGCCGTATTGACATAGTTGGAAGGTGCTTCAAGAGCTCATACCTGTGGAGCAAAGTGCAGATACTTCGTCTCAGAGTAAACATGAGGATCATGCAGGGTGCTGGAGAACAACAGGACGAATCTGCTTTTGCAAAATTCCTGCTGGATCTGGGTGAAGGGAAGATTCCTGTCAATCCAGAAGAGGGTGAATTTGCTATTGAGCTCAGGGAACCGCTCATTCTTCCAGGTGAAAAACTTCAGGATATTGTCACTTGGGTGTACGAAGACTTGCATAACAACATTAGCAACCCCAAGTGGCTATGCGAGCGTGTTATACTATGTCCGACCAATTCCGAAGTCGATCAGGTAAATGCCTACATGACGACCATATTTCCAGGGGAGGAACATGTTTGCTGTAGCGTCGATACAGCGGAATCTGAGGGTGATCATTTGTATCCGCCTGAGTTCCTGAACACCCTCTGTCCATCTGGTATGCCTCCACATCGAATCTCTCTCAAGGTGGGTATGGTAATCATGCTGCTGCGAAACTTCGACCAGCAAAGCGGGCACTGCAATGGCTCAAGGTACATCATACTTCAGATCCTTCCAAATCTGTTGGTTGCACAATCTGTGATGGGTGTCAATTCTGGACGCACATTGCTCATTCCACGCATAACCTTGAGTCCATCTGACAACATGTTCCCGTTCACTCTGCGGCGTCGGCAGTTTCCGGTACGACCCTGCTTTGCCATGACTGTGAATAAATCCCAAGGACAGTCGCTACACCATGTTGGGATCTTCTGCACAAGAGACTTCTTCAGCCATGGTCAGTTCTACGTGGCGGCCAGTAGGGTTGGCAGTTCCAGCAGCCTCCGCATTCTTGAAATCTGGACGAGGAAACAAAGAAGAAGCGCCGTTTCCTCAGCAATGTTGTTTATGAAGAGGTGCTAACGAGATAAAGGTGTGTACAATGTACATGTAGACAATTTTTATTATTATTTATTTATTGATATTTATTTATTGAAGAAAATTTGTTTCGAAAATAATTCATCAAAAAAAATGCACAACTTTTTTTGACAGTCGTACACCATGTTAGGATCTCCTGGAGAAGTGCCGTTTCCTCAGCAATGTTGTTTATGAAGAGCTGCTAACGAGATACAGGTTTGTACATGTGGACACTTTTTATTATTTACTTATTGATTGAAGAACAATTGTTTCGAAAAGATTTTATCAAAAAAAGTGCACAACTTCTTTTGGCAGTCGCTACACCATGTTGGGATCTTCTGCCCAAGAGACTTCTTCAGCCATTGTCAGTTCTACGTGGCGGCCTGTAGGGTTGGCAGATCCAGCAGCCTCCGCATTCTTGCCCTGGACGAGGAAACAAAGAAGAAGCGCCGTTCCCTCAGCAATGTTGTTTATGAAGAGGTGCTAACGACATAAAGGTGTGTACAATGTACATGTAGACAATTTTTATTATTATTTATTTATTGAAGATTAATTGTTTCGAAAATAATTCTTCAAAAAAACGTGCACAACTTTTTTTGGCAGTCGTACACCATGTTAGGATCTCCTGGAGAAGTGCCGTTTCCTCAGCAATGTTGTTTATGAAGAGCTGCTAACGACATACAGGTGTGTACATGTGGACAATTTTTATTCTTTATTTATTGCTTGAAGAAAAATTGTTTCGAAAAGAATTCATCAAAAAAAGTGCACAACTTATTTTGCCAGTCGCTACACCATGTTGGGATCTTCTGCCCAAGAGACTTCTTCAGCCATTGTCAGTTCTACGTGGCGGCCTGTAGGGTTGGCAGATCCTGCAGCCTCCGCATTCTTGCCCAGGACGAGGAAACAAAGAAGAAGCGCCGTTTCCTCTGCAATGTTGTTTATGAAGACGTGCTAACGACATAAAGGTGTGTACAATGTACATGTAGACAATTTTTATTATTCTTTGTTTATTTAAGAACAATTGTTTCGAAAAGAATTCTGCTCTGTTTCAATTCTGTTTCAATTTGGTGATAATTTTTTGTAATTTGTTATTTGTAATGAAATTTGTAAATTTTGTAATGATTATAATTGTTAATGTAATATTAAGGGAGGGTGATGTTAAGTTAAGTAAGATGAGTTAAGGGAGGGTGATGGCAGGGTGATGGGAGGGTGATGGGAGGGTGATGGCAGGGTGATGGGAGGGAGATGGGAGGGTGATGGGGGAGAGTGATGGGGCAGGGTGATGGGCCAGGGTGATGGGAGGGTGATGGCAGGGTGATGGGAGGGTGATGGCAGGGTGATGGGAGGGTGATGGCAGAGGATGATGGCAGAGGGTGATGGCAGAGGGTGATGGCAGAGGGTGGTGGGAGGGTGATGGCAGGGTGATGGGCGGGTGATGGGAGGGTGATGGCAGGGAGATGGGAGGGTGATGGGGCAGGGTGATGGGGCAGGGTGATGGGGCAGGGTGATGGGGCAGGGTGATGGGAGGGTGATGGCAGGGTGATGGGAGGGTGATGGCAGGGTGATGGGAGGGTGATGGCAGAGGGTGATGGCAGAGGGTGATGGCAGAGGGTGATGGCAGGGAATTAACATTAACGAATAAGATTTGTAATGTAATAATTTGTAATAATTTGTAGTAATAATAATAATAAAGAATTCTGCTCTGTTTCAATTGTTTCAATTTGGTGATATGCTTTGCAAACCTTTTTTTTTTTAAACTATTTTTAAACTAAAACAATTCGAACATGGAATACATACTGACACTGCACTTTCAGGTCTCCTACAAATCCTACCCTGTCGCCTCACCGTGGCGTAGGAGTGGCAATGGTCAATGGCATCGAATGTCATGGCTAGCAAAGACAGGGAGGTACACTTGATTTAAATTTGGAAATTTTTTTTTTTTTTTTTTTTTGGCAAGGAACGGGCACCCACGTACGGGCACGTCCTAGTTTCTTCAATTCCGCAAGGATGAAAAAAAAACGTTGTACTTGTGAGTGGACAAATGCTTCAGCTCCATGCGGAACTGAAACAAATAGATAACCGGCAGGAAATGGAATCGAAGTAGCCAAATGGAAAACTTCATGTTCACTCAAGCTGCATATGGTAATTTAATCGCAAAGCATTCAATGTTGTTTTGTTGACAATCTTTATGTTAAATTATTCTCACAATTGATTGTTCAATGGAACACTTGTTAATACAGACTTGGCATTTAATATGGAATATATATATTTTCTTGACTTGGGTTTACTTTCTGAACTCAGTATATCAATCTGGTGAGTTTCTTTTACCCTTCGGTGATGTCTTTGTTGAAAGAACCATGTCACTGATTGTCTTTCGCAGCAAGAAGTCAATAACAGGATTATATCATAGGTGGCGTGACAAAATGTTAGGACAGGTACATTTGACGATTGGCTTCACAATCGGGTATATAAGGGTTGTTGCGTTCTGTATTAGTGGAAAACAACTGCTGCACGTCTACAAAAGTTATTGCCGCTTCCTCTGGAGATGGTCCGTCAACTTGACAATGCTGTTTGTCATGGAGTGGTGGCTTTACGAAATTCTGGCATGAAACAGCGTGCTATTGCTCAGCAGTATGGCATCACTCAAGGTCAGGTGTCAAAGATCCTGAAACGAAATGCTCAGAGGGGTGTCCCTACTCCAATACCAAGGCCAGGACGTCCACACAGAACCACAAGGAGAGATGATCGCCAGCTGCACCGGTTAGTCTGCAATGGCCGTACCAAGTCAGCTAATCGGCTTCGGGCTGAGTGGCAGCAACTGACAAATGTGCCTGTATCCAGAAGGCTAGTCAACCAACGACTGGTTCAAGCAGGCTATCGTGCCAGGCGTCCCATGAGAAAGCCACGCCTGACCAGACAACACAGTCAGCGCCAATTGCAGTGGGCCAGAGAGCACCGTCAATGGCAGCCAGGACACTGGAATCACGTGGCCTTCAGTGACGAGTCTAGATTTCTGGTCTATCTTCAAGATGGCCACGTCCGAGTGCGCAGACAAGTGCATGAAGCCCACAACGAAGATTGTATAGTGCCAATAGTCCAAGCCGGAGGTGGTGGGGTGACCGTTTAGGCTGCTTTTCATGCAGGGGGCAAAACTGACCTGGTTGTTCTGAATGGAAACCTGAACCAGTTCAAGTACAGGGTCATTCTGGAAGAAACATTGCTTCCATTTGCTCGTGCAGCCTTTCGAGGAAACTTTGTCTTCCAAGATGACAATGCGCGGCCTCATCGTGCTCGCATGATCCAACACTTTCTTGCTGACCATGGTGTAGAGCATATGGAGTGGCCTGCCATGTCCCCGGATATGAATCCGATGGAGAACTTGTGGGCAGAATTAACGCATCAAATCGACAACTTGGACCAGCAGCCTACCTCTGTGCGTGAATTGCAGCAGGCTATTGTCACTGCATGGCAAGCGATTCCTGTCCAAACCTTGGCAAATCTCGTGAACAGCATGCCTCAACGTGTACGTGCTCTCCTGAATGCTCGTGGGGGTTACACGAAGTACTGAACTGTAATTTTACTGTCCGTAATCCCAGTCATAATTTCACTTTTGTTTTTGTTGAAATTTTTTTTGGCTAATGTGCAAAATAAAGAGATACTTCTGGAAAACGTACAGAAGTTTAACACAGTACTGTCCGTGAATTGAGTTCGATATCAGTTTACATCACTTTCAAGGATCAATTTATTTGCTTCGAAATGTCAAATGAGGTTGTTGTTTCTTTTAAAGGTCACATTAACAAAATCTAGAATAATTTCAACATAATTCCAATGAACTTTTGGTTCTAAGTCATCTTGAAAAGTAAGTTCACCCCCACAAAAAAAATATTCCATATTAAATGCCAAGTCTGTATATGCAAGTGCAATGGATTTTGTCCTTGTATATAAAGTCGGTGCTTGTACATGATTGGCCAAACCTGATGAAGCACATCCTGTTTCACATTAACACGACATCCATGTTGAGCACTCAAACGTAACAATTTCTGTTAAATTGAAAGTCTCAAATGGTTCATAAATGCATTTCTCGCATCCACTTTCCTTGCAATATTATTTGGAAGTGAGCTATTGAAATCATTTTCCTATCAAAACTATTTCGTTTCCACATTTTTTACACTTTCCCAAAACCACTGTGGCATTTTCAAATTCCTGTTATACGAATCGGTTCATGGAGTCAGGTTTATGCATTTGACTTGTCCAAGTTCAGCGACACAAAAAAATAATTGCACCATTAGTCGGTGCCCTCCATAATGTGTCTGGCCTCATCCAGCTCAGGGAAATTAAGCAACTGATGGAGTGGAAATCCAATTTAAAAGCCTTGCACATATGCTGTGAGAGTTTTTTTGGCAATTCACCTGCCCTCCCAAACATAGTTTTAATCTTTGGTAGCACAATGTCCATCGTTTTAATGCATTATGGCAGGCAAATGTAGTTTTACTTTTTGTGTGTGCATAGTCGAGGCTCATGGAAGAGCTTGTATTAGTACACTGAACTTTTATCAGGAAACAACAGGACAAAAGGAACAGCAGAAGTAAGGGGGATCACCAACAGCAGAGTTGAAGGCCAAGATAGAGGGAGACTTGGACAAATAATGGGTGTGGGGAAGAGTGAGGGGCAGGAGAGGATGCAAGGTTTGGACATCGAAGATGGTACTCCAGGAAAAAACAGAGAACCGTCGGAAAGCATCTGTAAATTAAAATTTATCTTAAAAAACCGTAAACACAAATGTGAAAAAACAACCTCAATCGATATCTAGCATTTGTTATCGATATCTAGCATTTGATATCGATATCTAGCATTTGATATCGATATCTAGCATTTGATATCGATATCTAGCATTTGATATCAATATCCAGCATTTGATATCCATATCTAGCATTTGATATCGATATCTAGCATTTGATATTGATATCTAGCATTTGATATCGATGTTTAGCATTTGATATCGATATCTAGAATTTGATATCGATATCTAGCATTTGATATCAATATCTAGCATTTGATATCGATATCTAGCATACGATATCGATATCTAGCATTTGATATCGATATCTAGCATACGATATCGATATCTAGCATTTGATATCGATATCTAGCATTTGATATCGATATCTAGCATTTGATATCGATATCTAGCATTTGATATCGATATCTAGCATTTGATATCGATATCTAGCATACGATATCGATATCTAGCATTTCATATCGATATCTAGCATTTGATATCGATATCTAGCATTTGATATCGATATCTAGCATTTGATATCGATATCTAGCATTTGATATCGATATCTAGCATGTGATATAGATATCTAGCATTTGATATCGATATCTAGCATTTGATATCGATATCTAGCATTTGATATCGATATCTAGCATACGATATCGATATCTAGCATTTGATATCGATATCTAGCATACGATATCGATATCTAGCATTTGATATCGATATCTAGCATTTGATATCGATATCTAGCATTTGATATCGATATTTAGCATTTTATATCGATATCTAGCATTTGATATCGATATCTAGCATTTGATATCGATATCTAGCATTTGATATCGATATCTAGCATTTGATATCGATATCTAGCATTTGATATCGATATCTAGCATTTGATATCGATATCTAGCATTTGATATCGATATCTAGCATTTGATATCGATATCTAGCATTTGATATCGATATCTAGCATTTGATATCGATATCTAGCATTGGATATCGATATCTAGCATGTGATATAGATATCTAGCATTTGATATCGATATCTAGCATTTGATATCGATATCTAGCATTTGATATCGATATCTAGCATTTGATATCGATATCTAGCATTTGATATCGATATCTAGCAAAATTGTAATTTATGTAACTGTAAACTGTGAAATAAACATGACAACAATGTCCATAAGGAAAAAAAGAAAAAGCGCCCATAAATGATAATTTACGTTGAAGAAAAACCCATAAAAGCATCTGTTAAAAAAAAAATACCTCAATCTATATCTGGCATTTTAAAATTGTAATTTATATAACTGCAAACTGTAAAATAATAACCTCAATGAAAATTTACTTTTAAAATATGCATGATTATATATATATATATATATATATATATATATATATACTGTATATATATATATATATATATATATATATATATATATATATATATATATATATATATATATATATATATATATATATAAATCAAGCCACACCACCACCTGGCTACAAGGCGAAACTCTTGCTTACGTTCGGTGAGGACCCGAAGTGCAATATATATATACTGACACACTTTGAAAACGCAAAACGGACTTTGGATGCAATAATATGACAAACAACCAGTGGAACTGAAAGGTGTTTACTATGGAAGGAAAACAGGTTATTCAGTTGACAAACCACAAAAGAATATTGTCCTGACAGCAATCCCATAAGATGTCACACATCATCAAACAGTCCCACCCTCCACCTCAAAGTCAGTATCTGTTGTGTCCACCATTTGCACGTGCACAAGTCTGATAGTGGCATCAGGGATGTTCCTCCACTCATTCTGTAATGCCTGACCCAACGCAGCAACATTGTGTGGTGGCAGCTAACGTCGGCGTACACGTCGCCCTAACTCATCCCAAAGGTGCTCGATAGGATTTAAGTCTGGGGACAAAGGTGGCCAATTGTTAGGGTTAGGGTTAGTTGTTAGGGTTAGGGTTAGGGTTAGGGTTATACAAAGTTGCGTTTTCAAAGTGTCAGGTTGCGTTTTCAAAGTGTGTCAGTATATATATTGTTACGGATCTCGGGGGTCGGCGCTCCCCTTATCAAGGGGGGTTTATTCCCCTTGTCCTTTTAGCTGGCTGTCCCGAGTCCTGGGGGTTATAACGTCCTTTCCAGCGCGGCGTTAGACAGGGTTTGTTGGGCCGAGGGGTTCACTACTACCTAAGTACCAACGCCGGCCGGAAACGAGGGAATAACTCCCGCTCGAACCACGGATATGTTGGAAAATGCCGAGCGGTTAGCAATCCGCGATCCGAGCTGTTAACAATGAGACTAAACCTGATTCTGAGCGGTTCCTAATCGTGTCACAGGTACTCAATTGAGAAAAGACGAAAGCGAAGGGATTAAGATGAAACCAGAAAGAACAGGTGAATTTATTACAAACAAAAAGAGGAAAGGAAAGAATGTACAAGAAAAGAAAAGGGGAAAAGAAAGGGATATACAAGAGAGGAAGAGGAAGAAGCAGCACACAGGGCAGTCATAAAACAGTCTTATTCTAACACCCCAGACAAACATACACACTCACATGGGGATTGTAGCTGGTAGGTGGTCAGGTCCAGGTAGAGGGTCCGGTGGTGAGGTCCGGCTCCAGGTGAGGCTCCAGTCCAGCGGGCGAAAACCCGGCAGGCAGCTCCACGTATCGTTGGAACGTGACCGGACCTTCATATAGCGGGGGGGAGGCTGGTGTCCTGTACGTGTGAGCTCCTGGACAAGTTTGTTAATAAGCGCGTCTCCAACCAAACTCGTTCAAATGCGCTCTCTCTCCCACCCGAGTCCTTTTTACCGCCAACCTTCCACTCGAGTGCTGCCGTATCTCTCTTCACGCAGTCCTCTCAATGCGCGCTTTCATCAAAAGAAGTCCCATTAATAGCGCCGCTCTCGCACGAGTCCTCTGAAAGGGCTTTGCGTTCGCGCTTATATCACGCGGGCGAAGATCACTCCGCGCTTCATACAGCCACGCCCGTCGGTGATGTTACATCAGCCCTGGTTGGCTGGTGAGGGCTTACCGGCCACGCCTTTGACGGCTGGCTGACAGGCCACACCTTGTTCTTGGCGTTCCGCCCCCTTTTTTCTCGGGCCTGACCGCATGGTTAATGGCGGCTTGAGCGAGCGCTGAGGCGGCTGCTGCTGGCAGAGGCGCGTAATGGCGTCGCTGGGAGAGGGAGGTTGGCAAAATGGCCGGAATTGGATTGGGGACCTACTCTTATTTAATTGATGCAACGCAGATTCAACTATTGGAAACACGGCCTTATCTAAAACACATAATAATGAAATAAATAAAGTTCTATGGAGGCCTACGTGTTGCATGTGGACTAACTAGGGGTGCTACCTTTAACCTTTAATGTCATATTTACAAGAGTTTCATATTTACACAAGTGTGGGTTCTAAAACCGCAACAATATATATACAGTCACGTGAAAAAGTAAGTACACCCCATGTAAAGTTTTGATTTTTTCAACATATTTCAACATACAGCTATTTGATCTTCATTTCAACAATATTGACAGATAAAGGTGATACAATATAACAAATATCATGAAACATTTACATTTTGTAGTCCATTGTATAATTTAAATAAACATAAATACAAATTTCGCATGTGGAAAAAGTAAGTACACCCCATGTAAAGTTTTGACTTTTTCAACACATTTCAACATACAGCTATTTGGTCTTCATTTCAACAATATTGATAGATAAAGGTGATTATAATATAATCCAAATGACGCCATTGCATGAATGTAGAGCATCATTCGATTAACCCCTTGAAAAAAGGGGAAACTTATTGTAAAATGTTTGTTGATGTTTATCGAAGTAAAAGGACAGAGTTTGGAATGTTGGGATTGGGAAGCAAAGGTGTGTTAACCACAGTAGGAAAGCAAAACGAAGCTGATGTTTTGGGAATTAGGCCTTAATATATATATATATATATATATATATATATATATATATATATATTGTATGCTTAGTCGAGGCTCGTATAAGAGCTAACACAGATAACATATAATAAAGGGAGCGGGAGACAAGAGGGGGACAGAGAGGGAAGCACAACAACAGTAGAGAGTAGGGAGATCAGGAGATCTGTGGAAGAGAGAGGGCTGGGGTGGGGTACATGGGATAAACAAGATGGACACTACCAGGGATAAGTTTCTCTTGCTCTGATGAAGTTTCATTTTGTTTCCCACATCAGTTAGCAAAACCTATGTAAACCTTCAGTTGATGAAATCTATCAGCTCAACAATTATATCAACATTTGTTTTAAAATCTTAACCACATCGATTTTGTAAAACAGCACAAGATGTGAGATACATGGGGCATTATGATGGACCAATGACTTTAATGGTGACTGTTGTGGAGGTGAAGTTTCGAACCTGTGCAGGTGAGTTGAGTGATTTCGTGCTGCCCTCTTGTGGAACACTGAGGACACACCTGATTCACTGCAGATGCGAAAATTATCCAAACGTATAACATCTGGTTAGGTCCATTTGATTGGGGGATGGGGGACAAGTGGAGGGGGAGCATGGGGGGGGGGGAAGGGTGGGGGATGTATGAGCAGGAGATTTAGCTTGCAGTCACCCAGAAAGGGTGCAATCAGACACGCTATGAAATCGGTCCTGTGGCCATTTCGTGCCTCAGTGCACGGGCAAATAGAGCTGGGGGCTGCTGGGATCCTTCCGACATGCAAAATGCACCCCGACCCCTGGGGGAGGCCGTTCCGAAGATGTCTGATTCATTTACCCGACTTGATATATGTAATATAGAGGGCTACATTTATTTAATATCAAAACGTTAAATGTGAATGTTTAGAGAATTTGCGAGCCTGTTGAATTGACTGCTTGGAATGAGGAAATATCGTGACAACTCCAGTAAGTGGAATTTGAAAGTTGTATTTACATGTATATCATGTAGGTAGAAGGTAGGTAGAAGAAAAAGAGGTAGACATCGGCTGGGATAGGAAGATTGTGTGAGGGATGTAAGTAAGATGGGGGAGGTGGGAGAGTGGAGAGAGTTGGCTGGAGATAGAGGGCGGTGGAGGATTATTGTGCAAAAAGTCAGCTTGGTACCATTAGGCCTCACCCCATATAAAGGGAAATGAGGAAGGAGTAGAAGTGTATATACATTGTCTTCAGAAAGTATTCACACCCCTTGACCATTTTGTTGTGTTACAGCCTGAATTGAAAATGGATGAAATTGAGATTTTTTGGCACTGATCTACACAAAATACCCCATAATGTCAAAGTGGAATTATTTTTTGGAAATTTTTACAAGTTAATTAAAAATGAAAAGCTTAAATGTCTTGAGTCAATAAGTATTCAACCCCTTTGATATGATGCTCCAAATTGAGCTCAGGTGCATACATTTTCCTTTGATTATCCTTGAGATGGCTCTACAACCTGATTGGAGTCCACCTGTGGCCAATTCAATTGATTGGACATGATTTAGAAAGAAACTCACCATTCTATATACAGTAAGGTCCCACAGTTGACAGTGCATGTCAGAGTAGTTCTCCTTCAGTTCTCCACTCATTTGTTCCTCTTTTCTCCTGCCTGTGGAATCAACATCCACATCTTCATCAATCTCATTCTTTCCTCCAGGTTTTCAAGACAGTTGTTCCCCACCATCTCAGATCATCTCCAATCCGAAACCATGACCTTCTCTACCCTTATTGACACCACCCAAATCTCTCCACCTTCCAATTTTCCAGTTTTCTATCCTTGACGTTTCCTTCTGTGTCCATCTTGTCCGCCCCTTGCATGCATGTTTTGCATCCTGTTTTTGTCGGTTTTGTCCTGATCTGTTCATTGTTCTAGCTCTTCCATGAGCCTCGACTATGTATCCAAAAAGTCTCTCTTTCAAAAGTGTGATTCAAATGCTTGATTACAATGGCTTTTCCTTCATTATAGGTATTGTATAATGTAATGCCATTATCTTGAAGATAATTCATAAATGCTCTGTTGTAAAATCTGTTCCTTCATCAGTCGATAATTTTTTTACGCTTTCCTTGGCTTTTATTAAATATGTTTGTAAGCTCCTACAAGATTGACACGCATTTTGTTGTGTGTTTGTGTGTGCCGCGTGCATGTGTGTGTGTGTCCAATAGACCGATGTATTTGCGCTTTTAAAATATTCCCTTTCACATTCCTGTTCTCAAGGACTTTCACGTTATTGTTCTGAAGTTTGTCCAGTGTTGCTTTGGTTGCATGCTTTGGGCCATTGTTCTGTTGAAACGTAAATCTTTGCAGCGGTCTAAGGTCTTTTGCACTTTGAAGCAGGTTCTCCTCAAGGATTTGCCTGTATTTGGCTTCATTAATTGTTCCCTCTTTCCTTACAAGTCTCCCAGCCCCTGCCGCTGAAAAGCACCCCCATAGCATGATGCTGCTACCACCATGTTTCACAGTAGGGATGATGTTAGGCTTTGATTTTGTCCCTTGTGGAGAAATATGTTTTCAGGATCAGCCTCGTTCTACGCAGGTATTCTTTTGCAATTGTTTCGTGCATTGTTTGTGACATATTTGGTGGCCCTCTTCTACTCCGAGGTATTTCTATGATGCTTCGTTGTCTAGCTTCTGTATTGTTGAATCTCGGTTGATGTTTATGTTGTCCGTTTTTGTTGGTCTACTTTACACGAATGTGCATTTGGCAGTTTTATCTCAGCCAAATTCCATTTGGATGTTGTTGGAGTACCGTTTCATTATTTTGAGCTGTTCACTAATTTGAGAATTTTACGTTATTCAGTGCAAATAGTTTTAAATCATCCATGTACAGTAGATGTGTCACCTTTCTGGTTTCTTTGGATATTCTTTTATTGGATGCTAGGGTGTATCCATGTCCTTGCTCATTAATGAGGTTACTTTGGAGATCCAGAGCAAGGCAAAACAGGAGGGAGGAAAGGCTGTATTGGAATATCCCGCGTCGTATCTTCACTCCTAGTATTTCAAATCTTTCCTTCCGACTGTTGGAGGATTGGTGTGGTATTCCATAGATCCATGGTTTTCTCAATTAGCTTGATTATTTGTGGATTTATATTGTATAATTGCATGATCTTTATCATCGATGAATGTGGGACACTGTTTTCTTTTTAATGCTTTCTTATTTTTTTTTTTTTTAAATAGTTTATCCATGCTGTGGCCAATTTTGTTTTTCTCATTTTACAGAGTTTGGCCTTGTTTAGTAGTAGGTGGTCTATTATTCCGTAGTATCCTCTTTTACATCCCTTCATTTCTGCCTCAAAGCCTCCTTGATACCATGCACTCGCAAAGCGAAAAGCGGGGTTGAGCGTTCAGTTGCGTGCGTACGAGTAGTGTCCGTACGTAATTATAGCATTCGTACGAGTAGTGTCCGTATGTACGTATGGCGTACGGGCTTGTCTGCATTTTTGAAATTCATTTTCTCGGCAACCGTTGGTCCAATTGACACGACATTTTCACCATAGGAGCACCACCGCCTGTAGAATTATTTTATTCATAATTATGACGTCATAGGTCACGTGGTGCAGACGCCATCTTGGAAAACGTTGCACCTCATATCTCCAAAACCGTTCCATGGAAAAAATTGAAACGTGGCTCATTGTAACGATCTCCATATGGGGAATATGTGCTGTTAACAATGACGTCATTGGTGCCATAATTATGACGTCATAATTCGACAGGGACAACGCTTGGTCTGATCAGTTTGAAATTTATTGAGTGTGATCTACGCAACAATTTTATTAGAGAATATAAATTTATGATGTAATCGCTCACGTGGTCTGGCAGACATATTTGTTCAAAGAAAAAAACCCTTCAAAAACAGAAGAGTTGGCTCGCACCAAGTTGACTGCGCAGGGTAAGTATTCTATGAATACCATCTAGTTACCCTCACCAGAGGAGAGGGTATTGCATTTGTTTGTTTAGTTGTTTGTTACTTTTGGTAAAAAAATATTTTGTGACAAGTATGTTGGCCACTCCGGTTTGTGTGTGTTTGTTTCTCTGTCCACTCACTTATACTTGCCTACAGGTCACAATTTTAAACCGATCTTCACGAAACTTCACCAAACGGTAGAGTTTGTGGTCCGACAAAATCCTTTATATTTTTGAGGTCAAAAGGTCAACATAGGCCAAATGTCAACTACTTTCCTCAAATTTCTAAAATCCTCAATTTTTATCCGATTGATTTGAAATTTGAATAGGATTTTCACATCAGCGAACTGAATTCAACCACCAACTATTTTTGAGATCAACATCGGTCACAAGGTCAACATAGGCCAAAGGTCAACCACTTTTTTTCTAATTGCTAAAATCCTCAATTTTCATCCAATTGACTTGAAATTTGAATAGGATTTTCACATCAGCGAACTGAATTCAACCACCAACTCTTTTTGAGATCAGCGTAGGCCAAAAGGTCAACATAGGCCAAAGGTCCACAACAATTTCAAATTTCTAAAATCCTCAATTTTCATCCGATTGACTTGGAATTTGAATGGGATTTTCATATCAGTGAACTGAATTCAACCACCAACTATTTTTTAAGATCAACATCGGCCAAAAGGTCAACATAGGCCTAAGGTTAACCACTTTTCCCAGATTTCTAAAATCCTCAATTTTCAGCTGATTGACTTGAAATCTGAATAGGATATGCATATCAGCTTACTGAAACTATTTTTGAGATCAACATAGGACAAAAGGTCAACATAGGCCAAATTTCTAAAATTGACAATTTTCATCTGATTCATTTCATCTTAATTTGAAGAAGATTTGCATATCAGGTCACATAATTCAACCACCAATTATTTGTGAAATCAAAAGGATGCTCTTCTGAGTGCCATTCTACTTTGTTCTCTTTTGCCATGTGTCGATCTGAGTGATTTTTCATCTGTCTGTCTGTTTGGCCGTACAGAATAAATATGATTTTCTCTGCAATCGTTGGTCCGATTGACAGGAAATTTTCACCATAGGTGCACCTCCACCCGTATATTTTTTAAATGATCATTATGACGTCATAGGTCACGTGGTATTGGCACCATCTAGGAAAAAACGGGAAAAATTGCACCTCTATCTCCGAAAGCGCTCCATGGAAAAAATTGAGACATGGCTCATTGTAAAGAAGTCTCCATGAGGAATAAAATATTTTAATGATGATGTCATAGGTGCCTCCATTATGACGTCATAATTGACAAGTACAAATCTTAATCCGATTGAGATTATATTTCTTGTCATCTAGGGATAAATTGGTGGAGGGAAAAAAATAATGAAGTTATCGGTCACCTGGTTCGACCGCCATGTTTGTTTCAACACAAAAGCCTTAAAAACCACTAAAACATGTCCGGGCGAGGGTCTTAAATCTCTGATTGCTCTTTCTTGTTGGTTTCTACAATTCATCAGGTAATTGCTCATCAGTCTTTACAATGACATCTGCTAGCTTAAAAACTTTTTAGGCAATCCAAGCCCCAGCTTTTAACTAGCTATAAACTTATTGATCTTTTCTCTTCATGTTGAATTTTGGATTAAAGATAAATTGTATAACATTTCCCTATCGGCTTCTTGTTTTTCATCCAGATTTGTGTTATTATGATAATAAATATCGTGTTTCATAAAATCTAACCCTGGTTTTGGGCCTGTTTTAAGGCTTATGGTTTCCATCTTCATCTAACATCTGATCTCATTTTTTTTCCAGGTCCACAAAAAGAATACCATAGTATTTGTAATTTTCCAGGTGTATCCCTGTTGTTGTAAATTTACTTCCTTGTAAAACTTTTGCATCGCACCATGTTTTTTTTCTTTAACAAATTAATGCTTTTTAGTTCCACACGCGAAAACACATACCACCTTCATTTAACTCTATCATTTTTATTGGGCTGGCAGGATGGCCAAGAGGTACGCACACTCACCTCAAAGTGGTCTAGGCTGGGATTGAATCTAGGTCTAGCATGGAATATAAACGGTCACCCCCGGTGTTTCACAGGCAAAGTGATTCATCAATGTGTCGTCGTCCCTCAGATGGACGTTAAATGGGCGTCCCATCTGCCGCAATTAGTCGGTGATGGATATTAAACATCCCACGGTATCCTTCGCGAAGAGTCGGCGAGTATTCACCGGCACCATGAACAAATTCCAAATTCCTGCCCTAACCAGCAGGGGGCACTGCATCAGCGGCACAACCGCACTCCCAGAAATGATGCAATCCAGCAACCAGAGGCTGCACACCAAGTGAGTGATTCTTTTTATTTTTTACGTATGAGATATTTTTCGTATCAGTTTTTGTTTTATACATTTACAATAAGCGATTGTTTCAGCTGATTAGTAGTAGTTGTGTATATATATATATATATATATATATATATATATATAATATATATATATATATATATATATATATATATATATATATATATATACACACAGGGTGATTGAAAAGTAACTCCCTATTATAAAATATTTAAAAATTATTTATTTATTGTAATATTTTTCTCACATTTTTAGTGTTTGTTCCTTAATGTATGAGAATTTAATCTGTGTTGGTTTTTTTTTCAGATTATTTTTGTTTGAAATTCGGAAGCCCTACAAACATGGCTGGACGTCTTACCCTGCAGGAGCGTGCCCAGCTAGCGGCACGTTACAAAGTTTTGGATGCTGGCTTAGTATGAAGATTGGTCTGATCTCTTTGAAAATATCCTCTGGTCTGATGAAGTGGTATTTCACATCGGTGGGTTTGTGAACCGTCACAACTGCTATTACTGGGCAGGAGAAGATCCTCGTGTTATTTCTGAAAAAAACGCAATATCGGGCCAAGGTAACGGTGTGGTGTGGAATGACTTCGGAAAGGATTGTAGGTCCCTTCATTCTTCGCGATACCATGAATGCCAAAAAGGTACCTCACCATGCTGCAAGACGAAATCTGGCCAATTATCAGTGCTTCGGATAATGTTGAAGATTTGATTTTCATGCAAGATGGCGCTCCTCCACATTTTGCTATTGTTGTTCGTGAATGGCTGAATGCCCACTTCCCTGGGAGATGGATGGGTCGTCGTGGTCCGTATGAGTGGCCAGCCAGGAGCCCTGACTTAACACCATGTGACTTTTTTCTTTGGGGTTGGGTAAAAGAGCAAGTCTACTGTACCAAACCAACGACTTTGGAAGAACTTGAAGGGCGAATACGAGAAGTTATGTCTTCCATCCCACAAGAGTTCCTGGTGAAATCAGTTGACGCGGTTCCCGGGCGGCTTGAGAAGCTGGTGGCGAATTCTGGTGCCCATATCGAATTTTAAATAAAACTTCATGCTATACGCTTTCTTCTTATATCCATTTCTTGTAAATATTAAGGTTAAGAAATAAATTATAAGTATTTTAAAATAGGGAGTTACTTTTCAATCACCCTGTATATATATATATTTATATATATATATATATACATATATATATATATATATATATATATATATATATATATATATATATATATATATATATATATATATATATATATATATATATATATATATATACACTGTATATATATATATACTTATATATATATATATATATATATATATATATATATATATATATATATATATATGTACCATAGCCTATGATATGTACATATAGTCATTGTCGACTTCTGGTGACATTCGTGTATCTGAGGCAACTTTAACAGACTTACACGAAAGTAACTTATTCTTTATCGCCACATGTGGTGCAGCCTTTCACATCACAACCAATTTAAGAATAGCTTCCATATTTTCCTTTCTCATTTATTTAGGGTTAAAAAGTTAGAATCTTCAATAACATTTTATAAATCTCCCCCGAGTCCAGTGATCTCGCAAATGGTCCTGTTTGACTCAGTCATACAATCGAACCCCAAGGATGTGGCGTTGACATTGTATATGTAAAGCTTGTAGGATATCTTTGTCCTTATTCAAAAGGGTCCAGCTCTCACACCATAAGAGTAGAACAGGAAGGACGCACATTCTGTAAATACGGAGCTCTGATGGTAAACTAAGACGGTGCTGTTTCCAGACAACGTCTAGTTGCCCCATGACAAAACCAGCCGTGCCAATTCGTCTATGCACACTAGGGCTGCAGTGTCCAGATGAATGAATGTTGGAGCCCAGGTAGGTGAAATGGTGTATATATATATATATATATATATACAGTGGAACCTTGACTTACGAGTTTAATTCGTTCCGTGACCGAGCTCGTAACTCAAATTGCTCGTATCTCAAATCAAATTTCCCCATTAAAATGCATTGAAATGCTATTAATCCGTTCCAGCCCGCCAAAAACCACACCAATTTTTTTTTAAATATACAGTATATATAAAAATATCTCGCGCTTTATATTTCACCTGTATGCAGCATACAAGTTGGCAGGATGGCCTGGACTGGAGGTACGCACACTTGACTCTAAAGTCTAAACTGTCCAGCCTGGGTTTGAATCCCGACCCAGCTATAGCCTGTCATGGGTGAATCACAGGCAGGGTGATTCATCAATGTGTGTACCGCTAAACTGGGCGCCCCGTTTGCGTCCCATTAGTTGTTGGATGTTAAGGATCTCACCGTGTTTTCCACAAAGAGAAGGCGAGCTATCGCCGGCATTCTGAACAAGTTGTGGCCTGGCATGCTCTTCTCCTCTGCCGTTATATACGTCCTCCTCGACACCTCGCTCATGTTTTTCGACGATTGCGTGTTTTATATCCAAGCACATCATCCTCTTCTTCTTCTCAGCACTGCACTTGCCACTCACTTTCTTAGGCCCCATGGTTAAAACTAAGAAATTTTCCGAAATAACCAAAATGCGAAAAAAAAAATGCAGCGCTATACGACAGAGATACGTACTGTACGTGCACGGCAAGATAACCACGTGACCAGAACCCACCTGGCGGCGTGAACTCGAAATAACCAAAATGCGAAAAAAAAAATGCAGCGCTATACGACAGAGATACGTACTGTACGTGCACGGCAAGATAACCACGTGACCGGGTGGCGAAAGCTCGTAACTCGGATCTCGGCTCTCATCTCAAAGCAATAAACCGCCCGAGCGACGGCTCGTATCTCGAAAAACTCGTAAGTTGGGGCACTCGTAAGTCAAGGTTCCACTGTATATATATATATATATATATATATATATATATATATATATATATATATATATATATATATATATATATATATATACATACATACATACATATACATATATATATATATATATATATATATATACATACATACATATACATATATATATATATATATATATACATATATATATATATATATATATATATATATATATATATATATATATATATATATATATATATATATATATATATATATATATACAGTCACGTGAAAAGGTAAGTACACCCCATGCAAAGTTTTGACTTTTTCAACATATTTCAACATACAGCTATTTGATCTTCATTTCAACAATATTGACAGATAAAGGTGATATAATATAACAAATATCATGAAACATTTACATTTTGTAGTCTTTGTAGTCAGTCCCTGGTGTTGGGCTAGCGGCTAGGGTGCCGGCTTAGGATCCTAGAATCCTGGGTTCGAATCCCGGTCAATCGCTGAATTAACGCCAGGGGGGTTGACTCAGCCTGTCATCCTTCCGAGGTCGGCTAATTGAGTACCAGTTCACTGGTAATTCCCTGCTTGTCGTTAAAGGCGGCAAAAAGGGTTGGCGTCAGGAAGGGCATCCGGCCGTAAAACATTGCTTCAAAAAGGGGACCGAAAAACAACAACAACCACAGTTCCCGAAAAAGGCCAACCCCGGCTTGCGGGGAAAAAATGGCCTCTAAAGGTGGTTTTATTTACATTTTGTAGTCCATTGCATAATTTAAATAAACATAAATGCAAATTTCGCATGTGGAAAAAGTAAGTACACCCCTACATTTATCACTACTTCAAATACGTAAAATTAGAATCAGGTGCACCAGCTGAGGTGCAAATGATTAGAACATCGTTAGAGAGGATCTTGGAGGAACCTGTCTTATTTAAACCTCAGACATTTAGTTTGGTTTGCTCTTTGTTGTTGAAGTGTGCGGCGTCACCATGCCTAGATCAAAACAGCTCTGTGAGGCCTTCAGAAAGAAGGTTATAGATGCCTACGAGTCTGGGAAGGGATTTAAAAAGGTCTCCAAACAATTTGAAATCAATCATTCGACTGTCCGGAAGATCATCTACAAGTGGAGAAGATTCCAAACAACTGCCAACTTGTTCAGGCTAGGCCGCCCCAGAAAGTTCAGCCCGAGAGCAGACCGCAAGATGCTGAAAGAGGTCCCTAAGAACCCCAGAATGTCATCACGGGATCGACAGGTAGCTCTTGCCTCTGTTGATGTCAAAGTGCATGAGTCTACCATTAGAAAGAGGCTGCAAAAATTTGATCTACGTGGGAGGTGTGCCAGGAGGAAACTTTTGCTGTCCAGAAAGAACATCAGGGCAAGACTAAAGTTTGCCAATGAACACCAAGGCAAAGACCAGCACTTCTGGAACAATGTGCTCTGGACAGATGAGTCAAAGGTAGAGCTATTTGGCCACAGTACCAGAAGACATGTTTGGCTAAAACCAAAGACAGCATTTGACCACAACAACCTGATACCAACTGTAAAGCATGGTGGTGGAAATATTATCGTTTGGGGCAGCTTTGCTGCATCAGGGCCTGGGCAGCTCACCATCGTAGAATCCACGATGAATTCTTCATTGTACCAGAGGGTGCTTGAGGATAATGTGGGGCCATCTGTCAGAAAGTTGAAGCTCAACCAACGGTAGACCTTGCAACATGACAATTTTTTTTTTTCTTTCTTTTTTTGTATACAAGATCGAGCGAACATGAGCGAACGTGAAAGAAAGAGCGTGAAGGCTCGTGAAAGAGCGAACATTAATCACACAGAAAGACAAACACACATAAAACAAATAACATCGGGAGCGGTAGACAAGATGGGGAGAGAGTGGGAAGGACACAAACACAACATTTGAGAGCAGGGACTGAGAGACATGGAGACATCGAGAGATCTGTGGGAGGGAGAGGGCTTTGGGGGGGAGGCATGTGAAAGGGGGGGGGGGGGTGGGAGAGGTATAAACATATGGACACTGCCAGGATTTCCAGGAAAGAAGTTGGAATTTCAAACAAGGTGGATCTGGAGTGAATTAGTGGGGGTAGAAAAGATCAAGGTTTTGGATGGGGGAAGATAAGAGATGGTGGTGAACAGCTGTTTTAAAGACCTGGAGGGAGGAGAGGGATTGAAGGGAGTGTGGGAGTTTGTTCCAGAGGCGGGAGAAAAGAGGAATGAAAGAGTGAAGGTGAGCAGAGAGCCGAGATTTCGGCAGTTTAACCATCAGAGGGTTGCTGGCAGATCTTGTGCGACCTGTAGGAATATTTGGGGGACAGAGCACACAGAGAGCTGGGGGAGCAAGGCCGGAGAGGAGTCGGTAGAAGACAGAAAGACCACCTACCTGCCTGCGGTGAGTGAGTGAAAGGCCCTCAGAGATAGCTTCATCGCGGGAGATTCCAATGATTTTGAAAGCTTTGGATTCAACAGCGTGAAGCCGAGCCAGGTGTGAGGCAGGAGCACCAGCCCATAGGGGAGAACAGTATTCCATTGAGCTGCGGATGAAAGCCTTGTATGTGGTGAGGAGCTCAGGTGTGCCGAGGAAGGACTTCGCACGACGGAGGATGCCCAGTCGGCGACTGGCTTTGGAGGCCAGCTTGGAAATGTGGTTTTCCCAAGAAAGATCATGGCAGATAGTGAGACCCAAAAGCTTGAGCGACAGAACTTCTTGGAGAGGATTGTTGAGAAAGTAGATGGGAGGGTTGACCAGTCGATCTTTTCGGAGAGACATAGTAAGAGGGTGAGATTTGTCAGGATTGAAAGACATGTTCCACTTGTTTGACCAGTCTGTGATTTTGTCCAGGTCTTCAGAGAGTGAGGAGGCTGCAGACTGCCGATCTGAGGGAAGAGGAATGGAGCGGCAGAGAGTGGAGTCATCAGCAAAGAGATAGAGAGGATTTTCCAGAGAGTCAGAGAGATCATTGATAAAGACCAGAAAAAGCACAGGGCCCAGCACACTTCCTTGGGGAACTCCAGCCTGAACAGGAAGGGGAGATGAGAGAAATCCATTCAGGGCCACACGTTGACTACGACCAGAGAGGAAGTCCGCAAGCCATGCATGGAGATTTCATGGATACCATAGGAGGAGAGTTTGGTGAGCAGAGCTGGGTGCCAGACTGTATCAAAGGCCCATGATATGTCAAGGGAGACAGCTCTGATTTCCTGTTTGGCATTGAGGACCTCCATCCATTGTTGAGACAGCAGAAGCAGCATGTCCAGAGTAGAGTGACCTGGTCTGAAACCAAATTGATGATCAGAGATCAAGAGGAAAGATTTCATATCCGAAGCAATGATGGATTCCATGACTTTGCTAATAATTGGGAGCAGGCTGATTGGTCTGTAGTTGCAAGGATCTGTTTTTGCACCTTTTTTGTGTAAAGCGGTAATGTTAGCTGATTTCCAGGATGCTGGCAGATGACCTTGAGCAAAAGATAGGGTGAAAAGAACAGAGAGAGGGTGAGATAGAGCGGCAGAGCAGGATTTTAGGACCCGTGGGCTGATGCCGTCTGGTCCAGTTGCAGAATCAGAGTCGAGGTTTGACAAAAACTCCTGCACCTTGTCAGGAGAGAAGGACACAGAGTCCAGGAGCAGTTGGGTTCGACTGGGAAAGGTGGGAACAGAGAGAGATGGGTTTGGGACTAAGGATTTTGAGGCGAACACAGAGTTGAGGCATTCGGCTTTGTCACGTGCGATGTCAACTGTGTGGCCATTTGAGGTAAGGGAGGGGATGGAGGGGGAACAAACACCAGAAACGGATTTGACCAGACGCCACCAGGATTTGGAGGAAGGGGGACAGGTTTGAGAGTTCATTCTTGAGTGAGGAGAGATAGTGCTTCCTGGCACTCCTGAGGGTAGACACACACTTGTTCCGAGCTTGGTGGAAGGAACTGAGATTGCCTTCAGTTGGATTAGCCTTCCAAGAGGCAAAGGCAAGTTGTTTCAGGGCAACTGCCTCACCACAAGATTCAGTGTACCATGGATGGGAGGAAGGGTAAGACAACTGAAGGCGAGATGGGATAAATCTGTGCATGAGAGAGATCAGTTTGCTTTGGAAGAATTCCCAGGAAGAATTGATGTCAGAGGCAGTGGAGATGGGAGACCAATCCAGACGATTGATGGCTGCTTGAAGACCGTCCCAGTCGGCCTGAGTGAAATGCCAGACTCGTCGACGCTGAGGAGGCTCTCTGAGAATGGCCAGAGAGATGTCCACTTTGACAAGCACATGATCAGAAGAACCGATTGGAGCAGAAGAAGAGCAGCAGACATTAGCAGGGAAGTTTGTCATAACCAAGTCTAGAAGAGAAGATACTCCATTGGCTGAGATCCGGGTCGGGAAATTGACAGATTGTGTCAATCCCAGTGAGTCACAGAAGTCCTTTGCTGAGGTGCCATGACTGGTGAGAGAGGAACCCACACCCAACCAGGTGGCATGATGACAGTTGAAGTCACCACATATGAGGAAGAAAGAGTTGGGATGAGTGGATAGAAGTTGGTCCATGTTGTCAGACAGTGAAATGTAGATGGAGTCATCACTGTTTGGGGGACGGTACAGAACACATATGAACAAAAGGTGGGAGCGGAGAGGAAGCCATAACCAGAGGTACTACTGCGGGTGAGGAGGAAAGAGGGCAGTGCAAGGAGAGTGAGGAAGAGAGTTTTTGACAAAGATAGCCACCCCACCACCAGGCCGAGGCTCAGGTCTATCATACCGGAGGAGGGAGTAACCAGGAAGAGATATTAAGGAATCAGAGACATCTTGAAGGAGGAAAGTCTCTGTTAAGCAGATCAAGTCTGGATTGTCAGAAGCAACCTGTATGGAGAGATCAGTCAGGTTTGAGCGAAGGCCCCGGATGTTTGAGGTCCATACCGTCAATGAAGAAAGAGGGGGAGCATCGGGTACAGGACAGGGGAGGGGAGGAGTAGGGTAAGATGAAGGATGAGAGGGGGAGGTAGGGAGAGCAGTTGATAGTGTGTCAGATGTTGCAGAAGAGTTCCAAGAAAGGGAAGGAAGAGGAGGATGAAAGGTTTGATGGTGAAGGGATGAGGCACAGTGAGGGGTTGTTTGAGGGGGGGCAGAGGAAAGTAGAAGGTTTGGGGGGGTGGAGGTATGAGATAGAAGGGAGACGAAGTGGGGAGGAGGCAGCTTGGAGGAGGAGGGGGGAGGAGGGAGAATTGGAGAGGAATGGTATGGGGGGAGAATTGAATGGGAGGGATTGGGGGGGAGTTTTGAAGGGGAGGGGCAAGGGGGAGTTTTGGAGGGAAGGGGCAAGGGGGAAGTTTAGAAGTGGAGGGGCAAGGGGGGATTTTAGGAGTGTAGGGGCAAGGGGGGGGGGATATGGAGGGGAGGGGGAAAGGGGGAGTTTAGGAGGGGAAGGGCAAGGGGGGAGATCAGGAGTGTAGGGGCAAGGGGGGGGATTTGGAGGGGAGGGGCAAGGGGGGGAGTTTAGGAGGGGAAGGGCAAGGGGGAAGTTCAGGAGTGGAGGGGCAAGGGGGGAGTTTAAGAGTGGAGGGGCAAGGGGGGAGTTTAGGAGTGTAGGTGCAAGGGGGGGGGGGGGGATTTGGATGGGAGGGGCAAGAGGGGAGTTTAGAAAGTGGATGATTAATGAAAGACGAACATTGATAACAAATTGGGTTTGTTGTGATTTTCAAGTTAGCAATCCGATTCAGAACGATGGAGGACGGATGGAATGAATGTGAATTTAGACCATGTAGTGAGGGAGACGTATAAGATATTGAATTTCTTTTTTTTGAAGTGGAATGAGTTGGAGAGGAAATTGAGAAAAGCCTTTTAAATAGGAAGAAAAACAGCGTGTTGTAATATACCACTGAATAAGACACAGAAGGGGAAAGGTTAAACATATTTAAATAATATTTAAACAGAAACGTGAACAATCTTATATGCACAAAAATACCAACGGGGGGAGAGCCGAGAGGGACCACCATGAGTCACGTGAACAGGGCAAACGGTGGATGGCAAGGAGATAATGGGGGCGGGGCGAACAGCACACCTGGACAGAAAATACAGGATGAGACAACAGTACACGTGGAGAAAAGAAAATAAATGTTTTTGTTTTTTTGTTTTTTTTGGGGGGTGGGGGGGGGGTGGGGATTTAGAACGTTAGACAGAGTATTATGTTCGGGGTAGAAGGGAAAAAACCAAGAGCCAAGCAAAACACGCTTAAGTTAACAAAACACCGACGGGGGTACAACTACAAGGCCACACACGAGGAGCAGAACACGATTAATTAATTACGAGTTACAGGAAATTCAAACCAAAACTAACTATAATCAAACAATATCGCATGGACGATAAAATAACGAGTTGAAATTTGACAATCTATCTGGGGAAATGGGGAGAAACACGTGGTTGAAGAACGAACGAACGAATAAGAATGAATAAACGAATGAGCACAGAGAAGGTAATGTCTTTTTTTTGTTGTTTTTTTGAGTTGAGATTTACATAAGGAAGTAGGCTTTGGGGTGGAAAGACTGGGAAAACAGAGAACGAAAGTTATTGGATCACAAACGACAGGTGCTGAGAGAAAAACAAAGCCTCAAGGTTGTACAGTGTACACTGTACAAGGCCTCAAGACGACACGAATTAACACGATTTTCAATACAGGTATGAAAGATTTGCACCGAAAATCTTTGTCGGGACAATATACGTACATACACCATAAAATAAATACAGTTTTAACGAAAATACAAAATGGGAACAATTACTTAACTTCGATTTCGATGGGAGAGCGTGTGGAGCTGCGAAAAAACGAACCCTCGCCAGCAAGACCGGAAACGGAAGTGACCCTAAACATACCAGTAAATCCACCAAGGAATGGCTGAAAAGAAAGAAATGGAGGGTTCTGGAATGGCCAAGTCAAAGCCCGGATCTAAATCCCATCAAGACGTTGTGGGGGGATTTGAAACGAGCTGTGCATGCAAGAAACCCCTCAAACATCGCTCAGCTGAAAGAATTCTGCATGGGGGAGTGGGCAAATATTTCTCCCAGTCGATGTCAGGGACTGGTAGAC
This sequence comes from Myxine glutinosa, assembly GCF_964187855.1. Classification (NCBI taxonomy): domain Eukaryota; kingdom Metazoa; phylum Chordata; class Myxini; order Myxiniformes; family Myxinidae; genus Myxine; species Myxine glutinosa. Next base: position 89,708,896 of record NC_136273.1, on the reverse strand, counting down.
AGTTATAAGAAACGCCTACTTGAGGTTGTTTCTGCCAAAGGGGGCCAATACCACCTATTAGATCCAAGGCACCAAGTGTCTTGGCACCAAGTAAGAAAACCAGAAATGTTGTATACCAAGAGGTTTTGAGAAATTGAAAATTGACAAAACGTCATGTAGGAAATGTACTGTGATATTGCTCTAAAATATACATGTTCTTTTCATCATATATTTGTATTATTCTTATTCAACCCAGGCGAAGCCGGGTACCTCAGCGGAGGGGGAGGGGGAGGGGGGGATGGGGAAGGGAGGGGTAGGGGGAGGGGGGAGGGGGAGGGAAAGGGGGGGAGGGGGAGGGGAAGGGGGAGGGGAGAAGGGGAGGGGGTAGGGTGGAGGGGGGAGCTGAGGGGGGAGGGGGAGGGGAGGGGGGAGGGGGGGAACGGCGAGGGGGAGGGGAGGGGGAGGTAAGGGGGGAGGGGAGGAGTGGGGGGGGGGAGGGGAGAAAAGGAGGGGAGGAGAGAAGAGGGAGGGGAGGGGAGAAGAGGGAGGGGGAGGAGGCGAGGGGAGGGGGAGAGGGGAACGGCTAGCTTGGCAAGCGATAGCAGGATTTTTACTTTTATTTATACCTCAATGAGGGCTATATATATAGTCCGTGCTTGGAGCCTTCAAGTTAAACATAAAGTGTTTTTATGAAAAATAATGCAGATGTATAACAATCCACCAATGCAAGTTCAGAAATGAATGCAGATCCTTTACTTTGCGATACAAACGCAATTCCCGCCATTTCCACTCACGATCAAGGCCTCCAGAGTGATTCCGCCTCTTCTTCCTCCTTCAACTTCGTCTCACTTCTTTCACTCAAAATGCACGAAATTCTGCCGCATGAAATTATGTAGAGGCCTCGTCAGGGGGATATAAGGTAGATAAGGAAGGCGTTGTAACAGAAGAATCAAAATAAACGTGGAAGTACAAAAGGAAATTGGAGCTATTCTGGACCCACAGCCAAACTCGACAAACCATTGCAATACACCCCGAACGTCTAGCGCCGCCACAAACTACACCATGGAATTGCAGCTGGCGTGGTTTTTTTAAACAATTGATATTAAAATAAAACGTAGCCTAAAACCACCCGGGATTTTATGCTGATTCCGAATCTGTGTCCAAAACTTTTCTCCGATGTGTAGTTCTTGAGTTTTAAGCGGACATCCAGACAGACACACAGACACTCCTCATTTATATATAGAGACTAGCTGAGGTACCCGGCTTCGCCCGGGTTGAATAAGAATAATACAAATATATGATGAAAAGAACATGTATATTTTAGAGCAATATCACAGTACATTTCCTACATGACGTTTTGTCAATTTTCAATTTCTCAAAACCTCTTGGTATACAACATTTCTGGTTTTCTTACTTGGTGCCAAGACATAAAGATTGCTTGGTTTTCCAACCCTCGAGCAGCCCACGTTCAGCTGGCCATGGGAAGTACCCGGCATTGCCGGGCGGGGGGAAGGGAGGGGAGGAGGATGGGGAGGGGAGGGGAACGGGGGAGGAGAGGAGGAGAGGGTGGGGAGGAGAGAAGAGGGGGGCGGGAGGGGAGAAGAGGAGGGAGGGGGAGGAGA